>NW_025721486.1:0-46641 GCF_922984935.1 Meles meles
CTTGGAGTAATACTCTCTAGCTTCATTCGTGTCACTGCAAATCACAAAAATTCATTCTGTTTTCATGGCTTAGTAATATTTTATTATATACCTATATATCTGATGTCTAATATGCATTACATATCTATATATGTGTACATATCTATATATATATATAAAACACATGTTATATATCTATAGATTATATCTGTATATCTATAGAAATATACATATGTATAGATACAATTTACATATAGATATATACATATATATGTATATATTTTATATAATGGTATATATAACATATTTTCTTCAGTCATTCATTTGCCAATGGTCAACTAGACTCCTTCCATATTTTGGCTACTGTGGTCCAATTTACTGTATTACTTAGGTACCCAAACTATTGAGAATATCTGTGGCTTTTAGGCTTCAACCTACATTTAATAAATTATTTGGGGAAAAAAAGAAAGAAAAAAGAAAAATTACCAGAAAAATAGAGTGATTGGTAACATATAATTATTTTGTCAAATCTTTATTATTTTTTTTCTGGATTAATGAAATCTTCATCTTAAATCCTGGAATGACATTGTTCTAAAAGAGTGTACAAGGTGAAATTAATGGACTTCTAAGCAGCAGGGCTCATTGTATGAACTTTGTTACATTTTTATAGAGCAGATCCTCTGAATTAGTCTTCTCAGGGTCTGCTTCACCCTGTTTCTCAGGCTGTAAATGATCAGGTTGAGCACTAGGGTCAGGATGGTGTAGAAGACAGCAAGGACCTTGTCCTCTGTGGGAGATTGGAAGGATCTAGGGCATAAGTATGTGTAAACTAAGGGTGCATAGTAGAAAGTCATTACAGTGAGATGGTTGCTGCAGGTCAAGGAAACACAAGGAAGAGGGTGATGCTTACAAAAACTTTGTACTCAGACACAGTTGTCCATGCATGACATGGCTGGGACATCATAAAATCAATTGTTGATGGCTCCACATCTACAAAAAGGGGTACATAAATCATATGCAGTGTGGGCCCAGGAGTTGATTGAGCCTATCATCCAAGATCCTCTTGTGATCACCACACACTCTCTTTTGATCATACAAGTAGCATAGTGGAGAGGAAAGCAAATTGCTGCATAATGATCATAGACCACAGAGGTCAATAGTAATCCTTCTGCATCAGATAAATCAATGAAGAAGAAACTCAGAATTGTAGACCCAAAGAAAGAAATATACTTATTTCCAGACTGATTATCAGAAACCATCTTAGGAACCATACTGGAGATGTAGTACAGTTCCTTAAGGGACATGACTAAGTAGGAAATACATGGGTGTATGGAGATGGGTGTTCAGGAGGATTAGGATGATTATGGACAGGTTACCAAACAGAGCCATTAGGAAAATAAGAAAGCTAAGAGTGAAGAAACCCAGGCCAATGCTTGATGGTGGGAATACCCCCAATAAGAAGAATCAGTTGGTGTTTAGTTAATATTTTCCATGGGACAGTAACTTCATTTTCCCTAAAGAGAGATACATAGTAGGTTAATGAATTATTAATTCATTATTTTAGTTCTACTGTGATTTATTCGGGACATATTGCAGCTCTTAAAAAATTAACACATATTTTGAAAAAAAATTTCCTCATAGTTAAAATCTTGGTGACATATAAATATCCATCCCCAAAATACTTAATGGAAATGAGTAAATTATTAAGGATAATATATTTTTGTGACTTTATTGAGATACACATACACATATTTTATTTTCCTGTGTAAGTTTAGTTATTATCAACATCAGGCTTTATACTTGTTAAGTATGCATTATAAGGCAGTGTAAATGTATAAATTATAGACCCATACTTGAGTATATTTTATCACACTTTGGCAGTGATTTTTTTTTTTATTTGTAATTAAGCCCTAGGATTTCTGAAACTATAGTAGTCCTATCAGGTCATGCTGTAGATATATATCCTTTTGGTTTGATCACTTGGTGGTTTTGATGCCAAGACTTAGTATCTGTTTCTTTTTTGCCCAGAAATCTACAATGAAGTGTTATTGACAACTATAAATTATAGGAAGTAGATTTCGTCCTCCTCACTCAATATTCAAATACTTTAAAGAAACTACTTTCCTGACAATTTTCTCTAGCATTTTATTGTGGTTCCTTGACTCTGCTTACACTCTCTGAAAATATCTGTATTGTTTTTTTGCGCCTCATTAATTATATAACATTCTGCATTGCTTTATGACATCTTTCTTTTGTCTGCTTGACCTCTTGCGTTTGTGTACTGGAAACTCTTTCAATTTTTAAGAATTTTCTTTTTTTTTTAATTTATTTGACACAGAGAGAGATAGAGAGGTCACAAGCAGATAGAGAGGCAGGCAGAGAGAGAGGGGGGAAGCAGGTTCCCTGCTGAGCAGGGAGCCCGATGTGGGGCTCGATCCCAGGACCCTGGGATCATGAACTGAGCCGAAGGCCGAGGATTAACCCTTTGAGCCACCCAGGTGCCTCAAACTCTTTCCATTTTTTGATATGTGTGAGTTTAGCTCCTATATGTATCATCCTCTGTCATAAAGCTCAACTCACATAATAATAAAGCAGTAAATCTGCATAAGGTAAAACGGAGTGGGAAACAGAATAGAGGGTGGAATTGGTGATAAGAACATTTGGGGTGAAGACATTTTAAGGAATAGACACTTAAAAGGAGTAGGAGAAATGGTATTTTGAGAATATTCTAAGTAGGAAGGAGTGGAGGGAATCTTCTCCAAAAGGAGTACCATCTGGGAGGAAACACCAACAAATGACTCTATGCTTCAGTATCATACTTTTCTAGGAACAAAGCCATCAGAATATTGAGGAATTTGTTATATGAAAGATACACACACACACACACACACACACACACACACACACATGTACACTGAATTAAAAATGACTTACATAAATGCCTGGCTGTCGGTATTAAGGAGGGCATGTATTGCATGGAACACTTGGTGTGGTGCATAAACACTGAATCTAGGAACACTGAAAAGATAAAATTAAATTTTTAAAAAGGATATATGCAAGAAACTTTTACAAAAAAAAAAATCTTATGTCTTCAGGGGAATGTGAGACTGTGTTAAATCCAAAGTAAAAATGTCATGTATTTTATAAAATAAAGTGCCCAATAACAATAAAAGACTTTTTAAAATAAATGAAAATAATTAAAATAATAAATTTAATAAAAGTGTCAAAAGATAAATTGATGAGAATCAACCAGAAGCAACAGTGAAACACAAAATCTGACACTTAGGACAGTTAAGAGAATGAGAGGAATAATATAAGGTGACCCAACATATACTTATGGGCATTTCTGTAAATGCCTATGACATCAATTTCTTTTTGTCAAAACACTTATTTACTCTTAAGTTAATATTATAAAAAGAGCTTTTCTCTAAACCAATATGTGAACTACATTGATGAAATTTGAGGTAAAGAGCACAGAAAAATAACATAATTAATCTATTAAATAGCATCTTCTTGAAAATTCTAAATATTATCTTGAAAACAATTTCTTGATAATCCTCAAAATGAGGTAGACTGATATCCTAAATTCTCCTTGGGAGAAATTATGGTAATATGAGATGAAATCTATATAGTCATGCGTATAAAATAACATGTTTCAAAATACTGTTGTATATTTTATATGTGAACAATACATTCCATGAGATGAAGCAAAGCTCTTGATGCGTATCCTCAGACATAATGTAATGTGTGGCTATGTTGATAGATTGGGGAGGGAAGGGGAAAACGTTGATGTTGTAGGAAGGGGGTGACTCTTTATCCACAGTGGACTGAGTTACAAATCATGGTCTGGTATTTTGGATTTAGGAATCAAGCATTAGAGATGAGCGTATTGTTTAAAATATTGATGAACTACTAGGAAAAATTGTAAACGAATTTGAAGAATTTGCCTTGGTGTCAAGAGGCATAAGCTATGAAACTGTCATTTTATCCTGTGGTTTGTTGATGCCATATCCATCCATTCTTGGAGTAATATACTAAAGTGTTTTAAAAAAGTTATTTCAGTTAGTAATTTACCTGTATTCAAATTATTGCAGGTGTGCATCTCCTAATCTTCTGCAAAATACCCACATCAGGGTGCTGAGTCTATAGGAAGCAATTGCTTTTCAATTATTGGGTGGTCACTGACAATTTCCAGCGGAAAACCTGGGAAGGTGGTTGGGTTTATAAGGTAAAGACGCATTGCATCTGACACGGAAGCCACTTGAGATATTGAATATCTGGTTACAAACTCTAACGTGAAGAATTATATTTTCATGTAAAAATAATTAGATTATTTCCCCCTTATTTTCATTTTATCCAATGACATAATGAAAACTAGCCTATTTAATTTGCAAAAGATTTGTGCCTGCTTCAGTCTTTTAACCTTCGCTAGAACATTTGGGTCTGGCATCAGCATTACTGGTAATATGCAGTGGAGAAAAAGGGAAAGAGTTGGTTTCTTAGCGAATAGGAGAACTAAGGCTTGAACCTGAACAAGGTCCACACATGGCAGAGAAGATAGAATTATACACTTTCATTGACCATCTCCATAGGGTGGAACCTACCACATGTCAAGATTTATGCCCGGAATTAATTTTATTTAATCCTGACCAAAGTCTCTTGAGGTTGATACAACCACCAATATGACTACAGACAGCTGATGATAAATTATGTTTAGACAATTAAGGAAATTCTTTGGATATCCTGTCTTAACATAGTTGGTAAGTAGATGCATATATTTATATACATTAAATTTGTATTTAAAAAGAAGTCTATCTTAACACAAAATATTTTAGGCAACAATTATGAAGTAAAAAATAGTTAACTGGTGCTCGCTTCGGCAGCACATATACTAAAAAAAAAAAATCGTAGTTAACTGTCCAAAACTAAAAAGAAATTAAAATAAAAATATAAAAGTTTTAATTAAAAATCTACTATAGATGAAACAGAGTCAAGAATGCATAAAAGTTATTTATTTATAAATAAATTGTTTTAGTGCTTTGGTATTGTCAGTTCAATATATTTCTTGTTTGCTCTCATCTGCAGTCTCAACCATAGTTTCTCTTGTTACCCGCAAAAATACTTTAATCAAGAGTATAGAGAATACACACATCACTTCCAGATTCTCTCAGTGAACTCTAATCCATGTCCTTCCCTATACAAAAGTTGCCCTAGGTGACTTTCCTCACAAAGCATCATTCTCCTCTTTTAATATCTCCTCTGTAAATTGCTTTGTAAATGTATATATTCAGTTTATTCCTACATCATAATGAAGAAGTTCCTCTAAATAATGTCATTTATAAATAATTTTCACATTGCCAGTTTTAATTTACTTTAATAACATTTAACAAGGATTATCAGTATTACAGATATTCTTTTTCCTATGTTTCTCATGTTCCTATTCAATTGGAAGTAAAACTTGAAAAACATCTCCCTTTATTGATTCACATATGTATGGAATAAAGAGATTTTTCAAATATAGGATTATTATTATAAAGATTCAATGTGGATTCCATGTGATGAGAAGTAATTTATATAAAACTATATAATGATCCAGTGGCAAATCTAGAAATGTGTCCTCTAGATACCAGACAATGTAGAGTTTTCCCCTGAAGCAAATGAATGTCAAAAATATATCATTCAGATGACAAAATATGTCTGGTCACAATCAATTTTGTCTGATTATTGCATAGCTCCAACAAGAATGTGCATTGAACTAAGAATTTTCTATCACTTTGCCTAAAATTTTATAAGAATCTCAGACTAAAAAAATAGCACCAGTTTTCATATAAATTTGGGTTGCCTTCTCTTTTCAAGAACTCTGTCATATTTTTGTATGTACTTTAGCAAAATAAGCTTCTTTTTTTTTAATTTCTTCCATTTTATTTATTTTTTCAGCGTAACAGTATTCATTCTTTTTGCACAACACCCAGTGCTCCATGCAAAACGTGCCCTCCCCATTACCCACCACCTGTTCCCCCAACCTCCCACCCCTGACCCTTCAAAACCCTCAGGTTACTCACCTATAGGGGAAGAGTTCCCTAAAGGACCTATCAGGACTTTTGCCCCAGGACTACCTTGAACCTACTGGCTGCACAGAGTCTACCTTGGTTCATTGAAAATTGTGTTCACACTTGTATCTGTAATGTCTGTAGATAATAATTATTTTGAATCGCTTTCAGTTATATAGGTTTTAAAATATTGTGAAATGACTTTCCTAGAATGAATCAGATTACAGAAAGGAGAATCCTCTGGAGTCTTGCCAAAGACAGTGCCCTACAATATCTCTGCAATGAGTCATACATGGAATTTTTTGTGCCTTCTAATGTTTCCATAACAGCTTCTATTAAAAAGAATATACAGTGCAGGGGCACCTGGGTGGCTCAGTGGTTTAAGCCTCTGCCTTTGGCTCAGGTCATGATCTCAGGGTCCTGGGATCAAGCCCTGCATAGGGCTCTCTGCTCAGTGGGGAGCCTGTTTCTCCCTCTCTCTCTGCCTGCCTCTCTGCCTACTTGTGACCTCTCTCTCTCTGTCAAATAAATAAATAAAATATTTAAAAAAAGAATATACAGTACAGAGTTCAGAATGATTTAGTGACTTAGGAATAAATTCTCTTTTTAAATATTTATGCAATGTGTATTCTTATTTGTTTAGATGGTTACAGAGCTTGTGCCCCTAAGGATTTTATAATGCACAGAGATCTAAAATTCACAGTATTAATATGTGCATGTTACTATTGCTTCTATGTATACCTTCATGAAATATCACAATTGTGAATTAGAACTGATAAATACATAAGTCGGTAGACAGATATATGGAGAGATATCTGATTTATCAGTATATACTTTGAGTTTGGGTTCAGATTGAAGTGAGGTTTATTTTGCTTTATTGCAAAGCATGCTGCAGATTTTTGGAGCCAATTCTAGATCTAATGTTAGCAGTCTCTTACTATAAATGTGAACTTGGATTAGTGAATTCACTCTCTGAGCCCCAACCTCACAAGTAAAGCAGATCAAAATCATGAGATATGATCCCACACTTCTTAGAATGGATATTACCCAAATTGAAAAAAAAATAATGAGAGTTGGAGAGAATGTGGAGAAAACACATCACTTGAGCACTATTGATGTGACTGAAAATTAGTACAGCCATTATGGAAAATAGTATAGAAGTTCTTCAAAATTTAAAAGTAAAATTTTCCTATGTTCCAACAATCCCAATTCTGGCTATATATGCAAAAGAAATAAGTTGATATGAAATCAAATTTGAAGCTATTCTTTACTCTTGTAATCATTATTGCAGTGTGACCCACAATAGATAAAATATGGAAATTAATTTTACATATGCATTGACAAATGAATGGAAAAATGAAATAACAGCAACATGGAAGAACCTGGAGGACACTGAGAGAAGTGAAATAAGCCAAACACAGAAAGACAAACATAATTATAATTGTATATGAAATCTAATAGTCAATCTTTAGAAGTAAAGAGTAGAATGACAATTGTCAGTGACTACAGGCAGTGAGAAATGGGAAGATGTGAGTCAAATGCTATGTTTCCAGGATCTATGTTGAAAAGATCTATTTATAGCAATTTATATATAGTTAACAACATTGTATATTTGAAATTTTCTGTTACTGCATACCTCATCAGTTGGTAATGTTCTTACACAGACACACACACACACACACACACACACACACACACACACAAGCTAATTGAATTGGTGGATATTCACTTTGATTTTGGTGATTATTGTAAAGTATAAGTATCTTAAATGAAGCTGTGCACCTTAAATATATAAAATTTTTGTCACTTATACCAAAAGAAATCTGAAGAACAAACAAAAAGTATAACAAGACTGAATGGCATAATTTGTACTGGATATGTAAAATCCGAGTGGCATGAGTGACCCATGCACAGTAGCTGTGATATTTTTTACCATCTTCACCACTGTCACTAAAATCAGCATACTTACTATCATACATTTTTATCCATACACATGTCATCCTTGGATTTCTCAGGGACATTCTTCCTTAAAAGTTGAAAAAACACTCAGTGATTTTCACAAAGCATCCTACTTTGCTCTCACAGATGTAACTATTATTGCACTGGAAAGTTAGTGAGAGGCAAGGAAAATTTTATTTATTTATTTTTATGTATTTTTAAGTTGACTTCTTTTAAATGATTGTATTTATTTATTTAACAGAAAACATAAGTAAAGGGAGCAGGAGAGAGATAAGCAGGCACCCCACCCATCAGGGAGCCAGATGTAGGGCTCACTATCAGGACTCTGGGAACATGACCTGAGCCTAAGGTCAAAGTTTAACTGACTTAGCCACCCACATGCCCCAAAGTCATTTTTAATGCCATAGTTAGACACAGAAAGCAGTACAGCTGGGCAAAATTTGTGTTAAAAATAATCCTATTCTTTTGGATCCAACTATCTCCATATATGGACATGTCCATAGGTTAACAAAGGAAGTTTACATTTTTGAATAAAGAGGCAAAGTAGGCAAAAACACTAATACTGATGCAAAAAATTTAAAAAAAATAAAAGAAAAAGAGAACCAAGGCAGAGGAAGTTGTTTAAGCTCTCCTTGACCTGCGGGAATGGTGGCAACAGAATGATTTGAGATTAATCTGTGGGGAAAGAGGGGGAACCAGATTTGCTGCTTGAAAAAAAGGTAAAATAATAATTTAAAAAAAGACATGTTTATAATCAATCCCTGGTTGTAGACAAGTTCTCCAAAACCAATACCTGGCACCGCTCCACCAAACAAACAGGGAAAAAAGTTCTTGGATTATCTCATCAAGCTCTTTCCCTCCACTGCCTCCGCTGGGGGGAGAGCTTCTGGACAGCACTCAGCTGGGCCTCCTGTGTGGGGGCTGTGCAGGCTGACCGGGCTGAAAAGTCCCCCTCTTCCATGGCCACCACTCCTTCCTGCCCCCAGATACAGGAAAGAACTAGGAAATGCTTATTTTCTACCATCACTGTTGAAGATTTCATTCTCCCAAGCTTTATTCCCTGAGTTTCATGTGAGCCCATGGAAATGCTACCCAATATGACTCAACACTGTACTTATAAAGGCCCTCATCCATTTCCTTTCCAGAGAGCACATTTATGAAATGGCCCCTAAACCATTTTCTAAAGTAAACAGTGTAACACTGTGCAATCAGACTCCAGTTAAAATCTTCGGTTTCCAAAGTGGACCAACTCTTCCATAGATGACATCACTCATTTCCTAAACTGACAACCTGAAAATGGGAATGATTTCCATCCAGTCAATAATCCACAATGCCTGGGCACCTGGGTGACTCAGTTGGTTCAGCGACTGCCTTCACCTCCGGTTATGATCCTGGAGTCCCAGGATCAAGTCATGCATCAGGCTCCCACCCTCAAAAGGGAATCTGCTTCTCCCTCTGAACTTCTCCCCTCTCATGCTCTCTCTCTCACTCTCAAATAAATAAATAAATAAAATCTTTAAAAAAGTCCACAATACCAAAGAATTCACCCAACAGGATCAACAGCTCTGGGACCACATCCTACACGTGCATGAAATCAGCTGTACTTCTCTAAAACAAAATTTAGGCTACCTAGGCCATACTAAAACATTCTTTTTTTTAAAGATTTTATTTATTTATTTGACACATAGGGAGATCACAAGTAGGAAGAGCAGCAAGCAGAGAGAGAGGGGAAGCAGGCTCCCCGCTGAGCAGAGAGCCTGATGCAATGTGGGGCTTCATGCCAGGACCCTGAGACCATGACCTGAGCTGAAGGCAGAGGCTTAACCCTCTGAGCCACCCAGGTGCCCCTAAAGCATTCTTTATTTAGTTGCAATCTCACACTCTTCAGAGGGTCCATGACAAGCTCTGGACTCAAAATACTTTTTTCCTTCCTCAGTGCATAATATGTCTGTTTCAAATTCAATAATTGTTTTGAAAATCCCTCGTGTTCAAATTCTCACATTTGCATGTCCATTTGCATTCATATATTTACTATATA
Source organism: Meles meles (assembly GCF_922984935.1). Classification (NCBI taxonomy): domain Eukaryota; kingdom Metazoa; phylum Chordata; class Mammalia; order Carnivora; family Mustelidae; genus Meles; species Meles meles. The sequence continues at coordinate 10,027 of NW_025721486.1, forward strand.
TTTTGTCAGAGAGAACTTTTTATATTAAACTGATCATATTTACATGGATATATTACCATTTAGTGTAATTTAATTTACCATAAACTGAGAAAAGTACATCGATGCTTGTAGATATCAGCCATTGATTCAAATATCAATTCCACCATATTTATTACCATTTCACAATAGATTATAAGGAACAGCAGCAATGCTTTCAAGATTTCCATAATATTTTCTTGGGGTTTAAAGAGAGCTTCATTTTTTTTTAAAGCAAACGAGTATGTACTCAATTTATTTACTTTTTAAGTTTTAATTAGATATCTAAATGAAAATATGAGATATATAAGAGATATAAAAATGCATATCATTTATTTTTTAAAGATTTTATTTATTTATTTGACAGAGATCACAAGTAGGCAGAGAAGCAGGCAGAGAGAGAGGAGGAAGCAGGCTCCTTGCTGAGCAGAGAGACCAATGTAGGGCTCCACCCCTGAACCCTGGCATCATGACCTGAGCCGAAGGCAGAGACTTTAACCCACTGAGCTACCCAGGCACCCTAAAAATGCATATCTTTTAAATCGACTTTAGTCAACTAAAATTTCCCTTATACTTTCCATAGTTAATGAAATGCTTGAATGTATTAATTATCAATTATAGTATTTTAAGATAGTTCTTTATTAATTCTAATCATAATTATCTTAAGCATTTAAAGAAGTATCTCAACCTTAAATGATAAATAAAAATAAAAATACCAGAAGGCATGTACCTTTTATCAGCTTTCATAGTTACAAACTTACTGGTTTGAAGAGCTGACATTGGTCTTCCCATCTTCAATGGAATGGAGTCATTTTTCTGAGTCAACTTTGAATATTTTTCTTCTTTTAATTTTTTTTAATTTATTTTTTTTAACTTTGAATATTTTTCAAAGCAGTCTGTATGCTTTTTTTCTCATCCCTACCCTTGACATTTGAGATAACTCCATAAAGACTAAACAGGGATCATGACTTCAGGGTATCTTTGGAGATTAACGATAACACGTGGTGTTCTGTGTGTGTATTCACTTGACTATGTCCACTGAGACATGAATAAGGTGAAAATACTAATTGCTTAGCATGTCCCTAGAACAAAGTTTAGAAATGAGTTCTGATACTTTGTGTAGCTTTTTTTTTTTTTTTTAATTTTCTCTAAAGAGTTTATTTATTCATTTGGCAGAGAGAGACACAGCGTGAGAGGGAACACAAGCAGGGTAAGTGAAAGGAGAAACAGACTTCCAGAGGAGCAGGGGGTCCCATGCAGAGCTTGATCCCAGGACTCTGGGATCATAACCTGAGGTGAAGGCAGATGCCTAATGACTGAGCCACCCAGGCTCCCCATGTGTAGCTGTTTTAATAGGTGAGTTCAAGGTCAATCCAGAGGGTAAAAAAATATACTTATTCAGACTTCTTGAATGTTATGTCTTCATGTATAAATTCTTTCTATATTTTGGATATTAAGCCCTTATTGGATATATTATTTGCAAATATTTTCTCCCAAACAGAAAATTGCCTTTTTATATTGTTGATGGTTTCTTTCACTGTGCATTAAAAAAAAAAAAAAGAAAAGAAACAGACAAGCAAAACAACCCTTCTGTAGTCCCAAGGGTTTAATGTGGTTTTCTGTTTCTCTTGCCAGAGAAGTCTTATCTAGAAGTCTGTTTCTATGGCTGATATCAAGTCATTAATTTCCTTTCTGAGAAATTTTTTATAATATCCATTTTGAGTTTATATTTGTGTATGATGTAGTAAGTGCCACAGTTTAATTGTTTTCCATTAAGCTGTCCAATTGTCACAGCACCAATTACTGAAAAGACTGCCCTTTCTCTAGTTCCATCCACGTCGTCGCAAATGGCAAGATTTCATTTCTTTTGATGGCTGCATAGTATTCCATTGTGTATATATACCACATCTTCTTGATCCATTCATCTGTTGATGGACATCTAGGTTCTTTCCATAGTCTGGCTATTGTAGACATTGCTGCTATAAACATTCGGGTACACGTGCCCCTTCGGATCACTATGTTTGTATCTTTAGGGTAAATACCCAGTAGTGCAATTGCTGGGTCATAGGGTAGTTCTATTTTCAACATTTTGAGGAACCTCCATGCTGTTTTCCAGAGTGGTTGCACCAGCTTGCATTCCCACCAACAGTGGAGGAGGGTTCCCCTTTCTCCACATCCTCTCCAGCATCTGTCATTTCCTGACTTGTTCATTTTAGCCATTCTGACTGGTGTGAGGTGATATCTCATTGTGGTTTTGATTTGTATTTCCCTGATGCCGAGTGACGTGGAGCACTTTTTCATGTGTCTGTTGGCCATCTGGATGTCTTATTTGCAGAAATGTCTGTTCATGTCCTCTGCCCATTTCTTGATTGGATTGTTTGTTCTTTGGGTGGATGGAACTAGAGCGTATCATGCTTAGTGAAATAAGTCAATCGGAGAAAGACAACTATCATATGATCTCCCTGATATGAGGACATGGAGAAGCAACATGGGGGGGTAGGGGGATAGGAGAAGAATAAATGAAACAAGATGGGATTGGGAGGGAGACAAACCATAAATGACTCTTAATCTCACAAAACAAACTGGGGGTTGCTGGGGGGAGGTGGGATTGGGAGAGGGGGAGCGGGCTATGGACATTGGGGAGGGGAAGCGAACCATAAGAGACTATGGACTCTGAAAAACAACCTGAGGGTTTTGAAGGGTCAGGGGTGGGAGGTTGGGGGAACAGGTGGTGGGTGATGGGGAGGGCACGTTTTGCATGGAGCACTGGGTGTTGTGCAAAAAGAATGAATACTGTTACGCTGAAAAAATTAATAAAAAGGGGAAAAAAAAAAGAATAAAAGGACCCAAAAAAAAAAAAAAAAAGACTGCCCTTTCTCTCATTGTACCTTCTTATCCACTTTTTTGTAGATTAACTGACTATGTATCTGTGAGTTTTTTTCTGAGTTACTTTGTTGTATTGATCTATGTGTCAGTTTCCATGCCAGTTCCATACTGTTGAGGTTTATTATTATTATTGTTATTATTATTATTATCAATTTAGTTTTGTAATAGCTTGAAACCTGGGCTTGTGATAATTCCAGTTTTGTTCTTTGTTCTCAAGATGGCCTTCTGTCTTGGGTTACCACACTGTTTCGATTACTATCACTTTATATTTAATTTTCAAAACAGGAACACTGAGTCATCCCATCTTATTCTTCCTCAAAGTTCTTTTAGTGCATGAAGGTTTCTCTTTTGTTTATGTTGCATTATATATGTTTACTTTCATATGTTGAAGAATCTTGGCATTCCAGGATTAAATCCAACTAGGTCATAGTGTATAATACTCTTCATATACTGATGAATTCTGAGTGCCAATATTTTATTAAAAGCTTACATAAAGACTGATATCCAGACCAATATCATTTATGGCATTTGTATGAGGGCAATGTTGCCATATGGAATGAGTTAGTATGTATTCTTTTCTCCTCTGGTTTTTGAAAGAGTTGGAAAAGTATTGGTGTGAATTTGATTTTGTACACTTGGTAAAATTAATCAGTGAAGTTTTTTGGCTCAAGGACTATCTTAGTTGAATGTATTTAATTATGTATTCAATCTCCTTACTACTTATAGATGAACTCAGTTTTATATATCTTCATGAGCCAGTATGTTGTTTCTGGAAGTTAGTATACTAGTTCATGGATATCCAACATGTTAATGTATTTATAATATTGGGTTCATAATTTTTATATGTATAAAACTTACAAAAATGTACCCACTCTCACTGCATATGTTAATATTTTGATGTTTATTTTTTATTTTTATTGGTTAATATAGTAGAAGTTCTGTTAATTTTGAAAGAATCCTGCTTTAGTTTTGATGTATTTCTTTGATGTTTTTCCTGTACTACTATTATTTGTTATCTCTTCTTCAACTTTATTACTGCTTCACCTTCATTAGCTTTAGATTTTTTTTTCTTTTTATATGTGATTAAGTTATAAGATATTCTTGTTGATTTCAGAACTTTCTTTTTTAATTTAAATTTTTACTGCCATTAATTCTTCTTTAGGACTTTTTATCTGAAATTCATATATTTCAGTATCTTTATTTCTACTTTCATATGCTTCAGATTGTTTTTTTTTTGTAATACCTATTATAAATCCTTAAACCTCTTAGTTTTTAATAGTCTACTGTTTAATATCCATATAATTGTGTTCTAGTTTTTCTTCTGTTATTCATTGTTTATGTAAGCTTAATGTAAGCTTCATTACATTTTTTTCCATTTTTTAATTTCTTTTTTCATCTGTCTGATAGCCATTTGTATGTCTTCATGGGAAAAGTGTCTGTTCATATCTTCTGTCCATTTTTTTGATATGATTATCTGTTTTGTGTGTGTTGAGTTTGAGGAGTTGTTTATAGATCCTGGATATCAACCTTTTGTCTGTACTGTCATTTGCAAATATCTTCTCCCATTCCGTGGGTTGCTTTTTTGTTTTGTTGACTGTTTCCTTTGCTGTCCAGAAGCTTTTGATCTTGATGAAGTCCCAAAAGTTCATTATCACTTTTGTTTCCTTGGCCTTTGGAGACATATCTTGAAAGAAGTTGCTGTGGCTGATATCGAAGAAGTTACTGCCTATGTTCTTCTCTAGTATTGTGATGGATTCCTGCTTCATATTGAGGTTTTATCCATTGTGAGTTTATCTTTGTGTACCATGTAAGAGAATGGTAGAGTTTCATTCTTCTACTTATGGCTGTCCAGTTTTCCCAGCACCATTTATTGAAGAGACTGAACAGACACTTCTCCAATGAAGACATACAAATGGCTATCAGACACATGAAAAAAATGCTCATCATCACTAGCCATCAGGGAGATTCAAATTAAAACCACATTGAGATATCACCTTACACCAGTTAGAATGGCTAAAATTAGCAAGACAGGAAACAACGTGTGTTGGAGAGGATGTGGAGAAAGGGGAACCCTCTTCCACTGTTGGTGGGAATGCAAGTTGGTGCAGCCACTTTGGAGAACAGTGTGGCTATTCCTCAAGAAAATAAGAATAGAGCTTCCCTATGACCCTGCAATTGCACTGCTGGGTATTTACCCCAATGATACAGATCTAGTGACAAGAAGATCCATCTGTACCCTAATGTTTATAGCAGCAATGGCCACAGTCACCAAACTGTGGAAAGAACCAAGATGCCCTTCAACAGATGAATGGATAAGGATGATGTGGTCCATATACACAATTGAGTATTATGTCTCCATCAGAAAGGAAGAATACCCAACTTTTGCAGCAACATGGACGGGTCTGGAAGAGATTATGCTGAGTGAAATAAGCAGGGAGAGTCAAGTATCATATGGTTTCACTTCTTTGTGGAGCATAACAAATAACATGGAGGACATGGGGAGATGGAGAGAAGGGAGCTGAGGGAAATTGAAAGGGGAGATGAACCGTGAGAGACTATGGATTCTGAAAAACAACCTGAGAGTTTTGAACGGGTGGGAGGTGGGAGGTTGGGGAACCAGGTGTTGGGTAATAGGGAGGGCACATATTGCATGGAGCACTGGGTGTGGTGCAAAAACAATGAATACTGTTACGCAGAAAAGAAATTTTTAAAAAAGTGAAAAAAAAAAGAATGATATAGTGTCCTTTGTAACTCTGACTATAGTCTTTATTTAAAATCTAATTTATCTGATATGAGAATCACTACCCTGGCCTTCTTTTGAGGCCCATAGGCATGAAAGATGCTTCTCCATCCCTTCACTTTCAGTCTGGGTGTATCTTTAGGTTCAAAATCGGTCTCTTGTAGACAACATATGGATGGGTCCTGTCGTTTTATCCAATCTGCATCCCTGTGTCATTTTATGGGTACATTTAGGACATTCACATTGAGAGGGATTATTGATAGATATGTTTTTGTTGACATTGTGTTACCGTTGAAGAATTTCTGTCTGTAGATTGTCTCTATATTTCTGTTCAATGATATTCTTAGGATTTTTTTTCTTTTATAGAACTCCCCTCCCCCCCTTAATATTTCCTGCAGGGTCAGCTTCGTGGTTGCATAGTCTTTTTAGCCTTGCTCTTCTTGGAAACTTTTTATCTCTCCATCCCCTTTAATGTCTGTCTTGCTGTATAAAGTATTCTTGTCTGTATGTTCTTCTCATTTATTAACCTGAATATATTTTGCCATCCCTTCCTGGCTTGCCAGGTCTCTGTGGACAGGGCTGACGTTATTCTAATGGGCTTTCCTCTGTAGGGTAAGAGCCTCTTTGTCCAAGTGGCTTTCAAGAGATTGTATCTACAATTGTGATTTTTCAATATTACTACCAAGTGCCTTGATTTTTTTTAAGAATCTATAATCTTGGGGGGAGACTGTTCTGCCTCTAGCACATGAACTCTGGTTCCATTCACATGATTGGGAAAATTTTCATAGACAACTTCTTCCACTCTATCTTCTAGATTTCTATCTTTCTCTTCCCCTTCAGGGATTCCAATACTTCTGACTTTGGAACGTTTCATGGCATCATATATTTCCCTGATTCTGTTTTTGTGGCTTCTAAGCTGTTTGTTCCAGGCTTCCTCCTGATCTTTTCTCTCTATCTGTTTGTCCTGCAGATCACTAATTCTATCTTCTGTCTCAGTTACCCTAGCTTTTAGAGAATTTAGCTTAGATTGGAACTCGCTGAGAGCATTTTGGACATCATCCTTGGTGGCTTTCAGTTCTGCCCTAACATTGTGAACATCATCCCTGGTGGCTTTCCATTCTGCCCTATCAATTCCATTTGGTCATCCATGTCTTTCTCCAACCTAGATATTGCCTGGATAATTGTTAGCCTGAATTCCTTTTCCAATATATTGTCCATGTCGATAGCCATTAGCCCTGTTACAGAAGCCCCATACTCTGTATTTTTCTTCTGTTGTGCATTCCTCCTCCTATTCATTTTGGTGAGAGATGACTGAATGGATATAGATGGATGTATCAACTGTGGTTCAGTCAATGTGCACCCTGGAACACTCTGAGTAATCAGGATTCCCCACCTAAATGAGAGAAAAAAGAAAAGAAAAAGAAAGAGAGAGAGAGAGAGAGAGAGGAAAAAAAGGGAAGATAAAAGAGAAGGCTCAGCCCAAAAGATTTATGAAGGTAAGATTTGTGAAGGTAAGATTTACCTTAAAGAAGGTAAGATTTATGAAGTATACAAACAAAAACAGACAAAAGACTGATAAAAGTATATGACAAGAGAAAAAAATATATATATATACATAAAAGCAAAAAAAGGAAGGACCTCGTCAAAAAGAACTCTAAGTATAAGATTTATATACTATCAGGACAAACAAAAATACACAGAAACAATGGAGGAAGGAAAAGATGGGAGAGTGGTTATAAATTCTCAGTGTGGGCAAGGAAGTTTATTTTGATTCTTCTTGGATGTATCTTGATGTTTTGTTAATGGACTCAACTTTCCTAAGATAAAGGGTAATTAAAAATTGGTTTACCTGTGGGGTAGCATTGATTGGGGAAAGGGGATTACCTTGAATTTAACTCTATATGTATATTAGAAAATAAAAATTAAAGTATAAACTAGACTAAACTAAAATTTAAAAAAAATTTAAAAAATAGAAAAGCAAAAATAAAACATGGGTGTATGTATCAAAATGTTCAGGTTAGAATGTTATTAAGGGATTTGATGTACTGGACATCTCACTGTGATGGTAAATAGGATAAAAAATTACCTATATGTATAAAAAATATGAACCAGAATAGTGGTAAGGAGTTAAAAATAAAAGTTGTATCTGTGAAGTAGTGGTGGTTGTTCTCTTGTTGTCTGTTTTTTTTCTCCTTCCTTCCTGATAGGTTTTCTGGGGGAGGGGCCTGCTACGTGGGTTTTCAGTCAATGATGTTCCCTGAGTTAAGTCCTCCTGCTCCCCTCAAGGGGGTGGGCTCTGGGGAAACTGTTTTTTTCAGGTTTTTGTTCTCTGGAGGTTTTTATGTTTGTTCATCTGTTTGCTCTCGCCTTGACAGCTTTTGAGGGTTTTTGGAGTTTTGGAGGAGAGCAAACTGCACCCAGACCTCCCTCTCAGACAGAAGCCTCAGAATGCTCTGCAGAGCTGCTGGCAGAGTAGGTTCAGAATCCTGGTCCCTGGGGATGCAGGATCTCTTCCTTGTACTCAAAACCACAGCAGTGGCGGCTGTAGGGCAGCTCCAGACCACCAGAGAGGTTCCAAGCAGCGATTGCACACTGAGATTTTCCCGCTGGCCCGGGCTGGGAGTGCATGGTTTTTCAGGGTCTCAGAGCTCCTGGCTAGTGCCTGTGAGCACCTCTCCCAGGGGAGGGTGAGGGGCGTGCATGTCTCAGGCTCTGATCGCTCAGCGGGGTTCTAAGAGCGCCAGGCTAATGCCTACCCACACCTCTCTCAAGGAGTGTGTGGTGCGCGCGCATCTCAGGAACGCCACCTGGCGAAGCTCACAGCCCCTCACGGGAGCCAGATCCCACTCATTCTCAGGCGCGCTGGAGGCTCAGGTGCGCTGGTGGCTCAGGGAACAAGATCTGGTTTCTCTCCGGCACTCTCTCTGGCTCAGCACCAGGGGAGGCGCTGCTGGATCGGGGGACTTAAGCCCCTGTCCCTAACTGCCCTGATTCCCACAATTTCCTCCCATGATCCTTTGTTCTTTTTTTGAGTTCTTTCAACCAGACTCCAAGTTAATGCTGGTCCCGAGATGCAGGGCACTCTCATGTTGGAGTATTATTTTCCAATTGGTCGCCTCTGGTGGCTCCCACCCCCTTTTGTTTATCTTCTGATTTCAGTCCGAAGTACCCACTCCACTTTACCTCCCCACTGGTGTCTTCTGCCCCCGTAGAGATCCAGACGTGTATAATTCTGATATAATTCTGATTTCAGGGGCACCTGGGTGGCTCAGTGTGTTAAGCCTCTGCCTTCGGCTCAGGTCATGATCTCAGGGTCCTGAGTTCGAGCCCCGCATCGGGCTCTCTGCTCAGCAGGGAGCCTGCTTCCCCCTCTCTCTCTCTGCCTGCCTCTCTGCCTACTAGTGATCTCTGTCTGTCAAATGAATAAATAGAATCTTAAAAAAAAAAAAAAGACTGATTTCATGGGCGATCGGAGTTCTTTGGTAGGTAATCAGCTCACTTTAGGGTATAGGTTGAAAGAGCGCCTCCTCCTACTTCCCCGCCATCTTGTCTCCCCACCTCTTGTTTTCTTAATGACTCATTGAATTCTATTTATTTCTTTAGTCTATCCACTCTTCTGTGTTCTCCTACCTATGAACAGCTCACAACTCTTAGCCTTCTCTTTCACTCTTCCTTGTCCTCAATTCACCTATCCTATACCTGTTTTGTTTTTTTTCCCCTTATGGCTTGACTTAACCAATTTAAACCTCAGGCCACACTATCCATCGCCTATATTCTGGGATGCATGGACTCCTTCACAATACCACACACAATTCCCACCTATGCACCATATCTACACCACACTCGGATGTTTACATTCAAAGGCACATTCTTACAATGGTGGTTTTCCATTTCATTATCACCTCCCCCAAGGTGAAATGCCAGTAATTTACATATCCTTATACACATTTTGAAAGACATAACTCTCTGAACTTTTTTTTTACATATTTTATTTATTTATTTGATAGAGATCACAAGTAGGCAGAGAAGCACACACAGAGAGAGGAAGGGAAGCAGGCTCACTGCAGAGCAGAGAGCCTAATGTGTGGCTCAATCCCAGGTCCCTGGGATGATGACCTGACCCGAAGGCAGAGGCTTTAACCCACTGAGCCACCCAGGCGCCCCAGCATTATCTGAATTTTTAAATCAGTTTGGGAAAATATACTCAATATTCCCTGTGAGACATAGCATATTGATGACAAAATAACAATAGTTATTACTGATTAGTACCTTTCTATTGATGATAGCTGCTTTGGATTGAATCCTTGTTATGCGACACACACGGATTTATGCCATAGCTAGTACTCAGAGAAATCTGGGATGTCTTTGGTATCACTACAAATGAGGAAAACCAGAATCAGGAAAATGAAGCATCTGCAGGCCTGGGATTCCCACTCAGGAATGCCAAGTGTTGACATGGCTGTTTTATTCATTATAGCACCAATCATGTAATCCTATTTGAAAAAGTCAACAGACTAGCCATACTTGATTTTAACCTTTCACTTAGTTTGGGTGGCCATTATGTTTTATTATTGCTTATTTCTTTGGTGCTTGTTTTATACCAATAGCCACCATTAATATGGTATCAAGCTATCATGGGCATGTCATTAGTATAGAAGTTGTGTGGACTGTGCATGTACTGAGGAATGTAAGATGGGCACAAACCCTTTTACCCACCTCTAAGTAGTACAGTTTTCATATTGTGAATATACTTATCTCACTCTGATCAAAATAAGATTCAAAAAGGAAATGAATAGGTGATATTACTAAAAATGGCAACGTAAAAGCCTCCAAAACCTTCCATAAAAGTCAGGAGAAAACTGTGTGTGCATGCATGAATATGTGTGTGTGTGTTTAATGGTCAGAATCCACATTTCAGAACTCTGGAATTAATTGATGGCTTGCAGGAATCTGGATAGTGTTTAATTTGAAAAAATGCTAAATACCGGGGCACCTGGGTGGCTCAGTTGGTTAAGCAAGTGCCTTTGGCTCAGGTCATGACCCTGGAGTCCTGCAATCGAGTCCCACATCAGGCTCCCAGCTCCATTGGGAGTCTGCATCTCCCTCTGACCTCTCCTCTCATGCTCTCTCACTCTGTCTCTCTCTCTAATAAATAAATAAAATTTTTTTAAAAATGCTAAATATCAGAAGGAGAGAGAGTTTCATGGCATTTTTAACTTGGCCTATTCCCATTCACCCCACGCCAGCTCAGTGATAGCCTTGAAAACGACAGCTTCACAATCCCATGAAAATCTACAGGTTGGCAGGCACTGGAGGAAGAAGAACAAGATTGGAGCCTTTCAAAGCCCATTCAAGGGAATGCAAGAGAATTTTCATTATTTAACCAGTTTGGTAGTTCCCTAGAAGATTTCACTTCCAAAGCTATCTTTATTTTAACAGTCTTAGCCCATATTCAGGCTCTTATAAAAAAAATGTCATAGACTGAATGGATTAAACAACAAATAGTTATTTCAAAGAGTTCCGGAGGATGGGAAGTCCAAAATTGAGGCACCCATCTATTCAGTGCATGCTAAGAGGCTGACTGCTGATTAGCAGATGGCAGTCTTCTAACTGTGTCTTTGCACAACAAAAGGAGTGAAGGAGCTCTCTGGAGTCTCTTTTATAAGGACACAATCCTACTCATGAGGGATCCCATCTCCTGGTCTAATCATCTCACAAAGGCTCCACCTCCAAATACCATCACATTGGGGATATGATTTCAGCATATGAACTGGGGTGAGGGGGCACTGGGGACACAGGCAATCAGTCCATAAGCACTGACTCAAAGTTCACTCAGTGTAAAAAGACTCAAGAGACTTGTTAAAAACAATTAGAGGCTGGGCACCTGTCATGATCTCAGGGTACTGGGATCAAACCCCGCATCAGGCTCTCTGCTCAGGGGGAGGCTGCTTCCCCCCACCTCTCTCTGCCTGCCTCTCTGCATACTTGTGGTCACTGTCTGTTAAATGAATAAATAAATATAAAGAAAACAATTAGAGGCAATTGCTTAATATCATGAATGCCTAAGGTAGTAGATAACAATTTAGACAAACAATAGGCTAATCATAAAGTTTAAAAGGAAAAACTGAAGAATGAGATGTCCCTAGACAGGGCTGAAAATACTGTAATGAAATCCTAGCAATCCTCAAGGCACATACATAGGGCTATGTGCATGTACAGGGCTGTGCACCTGCTTAGCGAAGATCTGAGAATATCCTAAGTATTTACTTCTGGTTAACCTGGAGTCTTTGTGCCAATAAGCAGCAAAAGCTAAGCAACGCTATAAAATAAAAGACATTCCCAGGTAAACAAAACTGAGTTCATTGTTAACACATTAGTATTATAAGAAATATTAGAGGAGTTCTTCAAAGTGATATGAAAGGGCAGTAAATGTAACTCAAATCCATATGAAAAAATAAAAAGCAATTATAAATGTAATTATCAGTGATGCTTTAAATCTACCCTAAAGTCTTCATCACCTGCCCTTTGATACTTCAGAGTGTGAGAGAAAGACATTTACACTATTTTTCAATTTACCATGCTAATGGGCATCAGAAGAAAGCTGGGGTGGCAATCCTTATATCAGATCAATTAGATTTTAAGCCAAAGACTATAATAAGAGATGAGGAAGGACACTATATCCTACTCAAAGGGTCTGTCCAACAAGAAGATCTAACAATTTTAAATATCTATGCCCCTCACGTGGGAGCAGCCAACGATATCAACCAATTAATAACAAAATCAAAGAAACACATCAATAATAATACAATAATAGTAGGGGACTTGAACACTCCCCTCACTGAAATGGACAGATCATCCAAGCAAAAGATCAACAAGGAAATAAAGGCCTTAAATGACACACTGGACCAGATGGACATCACAGATCTATTCAGAACATTTCATCCCAAAGCAACAGAATACACATTCTTCTCTAGTGCACATGGAACCTTCTCCAGAATAGATCACATCCTGGGTCACAAATCATGTCTCAAACGGTATCAAAAGATTGGGATCATTCCCTGCATATTTTCAGACCACAATGCTCTGAAGCTAGAACTCAATCACAAGAGGAAAGCTGGAAAGAACCCAAATACATGGAGACTAAACAGCATCCTTCTAAAGAATGAATGGGTCAACCAGGAAATTAAAGAAGAACTGAAAAAATTCATGGAAACAAATGATAATGAAAACACAACAGTTCAAAATCTATGGGACACAGCAAAGGCAGTCCTGAGAGGAAAATATATAGCGGTACAAGCCTTTCTCAAGAAACAAGAAAGGTCTCAAGTACACAACCTAACCCTACACGTAAAGGAGCTGGAGAAAGAACAAGAAAGAAACCCTAAACCCAGCAGGAGAAGAGAAATCATAAAGATCAGAGCAGAAATCAATGAAATAGAAACCAAAAAAAACAATAGAAAAAATCAATGAAACTAGGAGCTGGTTCTTTGAAAGAATCAATAAGATTGATAAACCCCTGGCGAGACTCATCAAAAAGAAAAGAGAAAGGACCCAAATAAATAAAATCATGAATGAAAGAGGAGAGATCACAACTAACACCAAAGAAATACAGACAATTTTAAGAACATACTATGAGCAACTCTACGCCAACAAATTGGACAATCTGGAAGAAATGGATGCATTCCTAGAGACATATAAACTACCACAACTGACCCATGAAGAAATAGAAAACCTGAACAGGCCCATCACCAGTAAGGAGATTGAAACAGTCATCAAAAATCTCCAAACAAACAAAAGCCCAGGGCCAGACGGCTTCCCAGGGGAATTCTACCAAACATTTAAAGAAGAACTCATTCCTATTCTCCTGAAACTGTTCCAAAAAATAGAAATGGAAGGAAAACTTCCAAACTCATTTTATGAGGCCAGCATCACTTTGATCCCAAAACCAGACAAGGATCCCACCAAATAAGAGAACTGCAGACCAATATCCTTGATGAACACAGACGCAAAAATTCTCGCCAAAATACTAGCCAATAGGATTCAACAGTACATTAAAAGGATTATTCACCACGATCAAGTGGGATTTATTCCAGGGCTGCAGGGTTGGTTCAACATCCGCAAATCAATCAATGTGATACAACACATTAATAAAAGAAAGAACAAGAACCATATGATACTCTCAATAGATGCTGAAAAAGCATTTGACAAAGTACAGCTTCCCTTCCTGATCAAAACTCTTCAAAGTGTAGGGATAGAGGGCGAGGGGGAGGGGGTTATGGACATTGGGAAGGGTATTTGTTATCATGAGTGCTGTGAAGTATGTAAACCTGGCGATTCACAGACCTGTACCCCTGGGGATAAAAATACATTATATGTTTATAAAAAAAAACTGGAAGGGGAGGCGAACCATAAGACACTATGGACTCTGAAAAACAACCTGAGGGTTTTGAAGGGGTGGGGGTGGGAGTTTGTGGGAACCAGGTGGTGGGTAATAGGGAGGGCATGTATTGCATGGAGCACTGGGTGTTGTGCAAAAACAATGAATACTGTTAGCTGAAAAATAAATAAATAAATTTATTAAAAACAAACAAAAAAACAAAATTCGCTAATCCCATGATATTGATACAAGTAGGGCACATATTGCATGGAGCACTGGGTGTAGTGCATAAAAAAATGAATCTTGGAACACTGAAAAAATAAAAAAAAATTTAAAAAGTCACCAGTAATATAATTTTAAATCAAATAATTCTCTATTGAAAGCCAAATAGAGTAATTTATATCACCTTGTTGTCCTCTATTTTTGAAATATAATTATTATTATAATAGGTTTATTGTATATATTTGACTTACATTTATGAAAATGGAACACTGTTTTCTTGGGCTAGGTTTAAGTAAAGGAAGGGATGTACCAATAAAGCAGGAGATCAGTCTGGGGATCCTCATTCTGAATTACTTAAATGGAAATATATGGGTTCCTACTACTGACAACAACATAGGGTTATATGCAAAGAAGCTGGCATCTCTTTAAATTATATATATTTTTAAATTATAATGGGAATATATAAGAATTTGTACACTTTTTAATTTTTCTTTTATTTTTTACTTTTAGGGCATGGGAGGAGGGGCAGAGGGATATGGAGTGAGAATCTTAAGCAGGTTCCACACAATATTTGGAGCCCAACACTGGGGCTAGATCTTACATGACCTGAGATGAAATCAAGAGTTGGATGCTTAACCCACTGAGCCACCCAGGGAACACAATCATTGGTTAAAAATAAAAGTTTTTATAATGCTGTTGTACTAAATTTCTTTTAAGTGAATGTCTACAGATTACAATGAAACAGCCTCATGGATGAGTATCATAAGGTTACCAACAGTATATTAAGAACAATTCTCCTTAGAACTCTGATGGTTACTAGGCATTCTCTATTTATAATTCTACTAAATATGACAAGCTTTAAGCAGCAAAGTTGATGTTTTCCAGAAAAATGAGGAGGATTATTTTTAGGATAGAAACCACTGGTGGCATGGAGAACAGAGAAAAACCCCTTTCTAAAAGCAATCACAATATAACAGAGCCACCACAAGTCTGCCTACTGTGGTTGAAAATGAAATCTCACAAACCCTAGCTAAGATACTAATCAGCTTTCATCCAGGAATTTTCCACTTTCAATTGTGCTAAATTTATTTGTTTCAATATGATTCAGTGTTTTATCTTTTATGTTATATGTTTACATATACGTGTGTGATATTTTATGGATATATATATGTTAATTTCCCAAAGAAAATTAATTTATATTGTTTTATTAATTGATCAGTAGTAGGATTGGTCATTGATACAGACTTTTTTTTAAACTTCTGTTTCCAAGCATAAGCACTGAGAACCATTTGCAACAATTGAATGCAAAGTGAACTCCATTACATACTTCAGTGTTATTGGAGTTATTTTAAAAACATTCTATGCTTGCTACACAAATTGTCCATTGTAGCTAAAGTTTTATCATTTGTCACCACTTAACGTGTTTTTAAGACTTTATTTAATTTCCAGTTAGAAAATATACAGCATAATATTTGTTGCAAGTATATAATGTGGTGATTCAACACTTCCATAACGCATGGTGCTCATCACAAGTGTTCTCATTAATCCCCATCCCCTGTTTAACACATCCCCCACCACCCTCCCCTCTGTGACCAACTGCTCATTCTTTAGAGTTAAGGATCTCTTTATTGTTTTGTCTTTCTCTCTTTTTTCCCTCTTTGCACCTTTCTTTTCTGAATTCACATATGAGTGAAAACTTATGGTAATTGTCTTTCTCTGACTTACTTCTCTTGGCCTAATACAGTCTAGCTTCATTCATGTGATAGAAAATGGCAAGAATTCATTCTGTTTTTATGCCTGAGTAATATTATAATATATATCTGTATATCCAATGTCTAATTTGTATTATATACCTATATATGTATAGATATAACATATATATCCATAGATTATATCTATCTATATATAGAAATGCACACATAAATATAGTTATAATACACACACATATATCTATCTATGCATATGTATAGATTTACATGATTTACATAATGGTATATATACCATATCTTCTTTATTCATTTATCTCTCAATGGACATCTGGACTCTTTCCATATTTTGGGTATTATGGTCTTATTTTCTTTAATACTTAGGTACTCATATCATTGAAAATATATGTGGCCTTTAGAATTCAACTTACATTTAATAAATTATTCATAACAAAAAAGAAACAAAAAAGAAAATTGCCACAAAAACAGAGTGATAGGGAATATATAATGATACTCTGTTTTTGTGGCAATTTTCTTTTTTGTTTCTTTTTTGTATATATATATATATATATAATTTATAAATTTATTTATATATATATATATATAACTTATTTTTCTAGATTACTGTATCCTTATCCTAAATCCTAGAATGGCATTGTTCATAAAGAGTGTACAAGGTGAAATTAATGAATGAAGCAGCAAGACTAGTGAGAAATTTGTTATATTTTTGACTAGGAGAACCTCAGAACCACTCTTCTCAGGGCCCACATCACCTCCTTGTTTCTCAGGCTATATATGATTGGGTTGAGCACTGGGGTCAGGATGGTGTAGAAGACTGCCAGGACCTTATCCTCTGTGGAGATCTGAAGGATCTTGGACATAAACAAGTGTAAACAAAGGATGCATAGTAGAAAGTCACCACAGTGAATGGGTGCTGCAGGACAAATAGGCCTTCTTCCTTCCTTTGGATGCATGCAGCAGATGGCAAGGATGACCTGGCCATAGGAACAAGCAATGCCAATGAAAGGAAACACAAGGAAGAGAGTGATGCTCACAAACAAAGTGTACTCATAGACCCAGGCATCCATGTAGGCCAGACTCAACATGGCTGGAGCATCACAAAAGAAATTGTTGATGGTTCAGGATCAACAGCAAGGTATACCAAGGACATATTCAGTGTGAGCACAGGAGTTGATTGAACCCGTGATCCAAGAACCTGTTATCACCACACACACTCTTGCTCAGATGAATGGGATAACAGAGAGGAAAGGAAATTGCTACATAATGATCATAGGCCATAGAGGCCAATAATAATCCTTCTGCACCAGCTAAAGTAATGAAAAAAAAAAAAAAAACAACTCTCAATTCCACACCCAATGAAAGAAGTAGACTTGTTTCCAGAGAGATAATTAGAAGCCATCTCGGGGACAATGTTGGAGACATAGTTCAGGTCCATGAGGGTGAGCTGACTAAGTAGAAAATACATGGGTGTGTGGATATGGGTGTCTAGGAGGATGAGGATGATCACGGACAAGTTACCAAACAGAGCCATTAAGAAAATAAGAAAACTGGGAATGAAGAAAAACAGGCCAATTCTTGACGGTGGGAATAACCCCCAGTAAGAAGATATGACTTGATCTTTGGTTCATATTTTCCATGAGACATTAATTTACTATTCCCTAAAGAGACACAAATATTAAGTACAGAAAAATAATATATTACTTCATTATTTTAGTTCCACCATGATTTATTCAGGACACATGGTGGCTTTTTAAAAAATTAACACACATTTTGAAAAAAAAAATTACCTCATAGTTAAAATCTTGATGAGTCATGAACTTCAGTCTGTGACTCTATCAAGATACATATGTTTCATTTTCCTGTGTAAATTTAGTCATTACCAACATCAGACTTTGTAGTTAAATATGCATTGTAAGTCAATGTAAATGCACAAATTATAAGCCCATATTGAATATATTTTATGACACTTAGGCAATGATTTTTTTTCTTTATAATTAAGCATTCATATTTCTGGAACTATAGTAATTTATCAGGTCATGTTGCAGATATATATCCTTTTTGTTTATTCATGTATTTTGATGCCAAGACTTACTCTCTGCTTCTTTTTCCCCTAGAAATATACAGTAAATAGTTATTGCCAAATATAATTTATGTGAATCAGACTTCTTCCTCCTCACTCAATATTCAAATGCTTTCAAGAAATTCCTTTCCTGATAACTTTCTCTAATATTTTATTTTACCTTCTTGATTCTACTTAAGCTCTCTGAAAAGATCTGTATTGTTCTGTTTTTCAATAATTATATATTATGAATTGCTTTGTGCCACCTTTTCTTGGTCTGTTTTATCTCTTGCTTTTGTGCATTTAAAGCTATTTCCATTTTTTTGATAAGTGTGAGTTTAGCTCCTAAATGTATCTACTCCAGTCAAAAAACTCAACTAACATGATAAAGTGGTTAATCTGCATAAATTTAAATAAAGTGGAAAACATAGTCCAGGGTAGAATCAGAGGTGAAAATGTTAAAAACCTTTAAGGTGAAGAAATTTTAAGGAACAGACACTTAAAAAGAGAAGGAGAAATGGCACTTTTGAGATTATTCTAAGTAGGAATGAGTGGAGGGTATCTTCTCCAGAAGAAATACCATCAGTGTATAAAGCCCAACATGTTATGCCCACAAAGGATTGCAGTGCTTCAGTCTCTCATACTTTTCTAGGACCAAAGCCATCAGAATGTTGAGGAAGTGTTTATATGAGAGAAAGACACACACACACACACACACACACACACACACACACACACACACTGAATTAAAAATGATTGAGGTAAATGCAAGAAAACTTTATAAAAACTTCTGATGTCTTCAGAGAAAATATGAGAATTTGTTAAATCCAAAGTAAAAATGTCATGTGTTATATAAAATTAAGTGCCAAAAAAATAAAAAAAACTTCTGGAAAATAAAGGTTATAATTAATATAATATATTTCATGATAGTCTCAAAAGATAAACTGATGATAATTGACCAGAAAGCAACAGTGAAACACAAAATTTGACACTTAGGAGAGATAAAAGGATGAGAGCAATAATATAAGATGATCCATCATATACTTATGGACATTTCTGTAAATGCATATGACAGTGATTTATTTTTGAAAACAAAAGTTATTTTTAAATATATATTATTAAAAAAAACCCTTTTTTTCCAAACCAATATATGAACTACAATATTCAAAGATGGTGAAAAGAACACAGAAAAATAAAATAAATAATCTATTAAAGGGCATTTTCAGGGAAATGTTCAATATTGTCTTGGAAACAATTTCTTGATAATCCTCAAAATGACGTAGACCAATATCCTAAATTCTCTTTGAGAGAAATTATGGTAATATGAGAAGAAATCTATGCAGTCATGCATATAAGATAACGTGATGTTTTACAATACTGTTATATGTCTTATATATGAAAAACAAATTCCAGGAGATGGAACAAAGCTCTAGGTGCTTATCATCACACATAATGTGATATGTAACTGTGTTGACATAATGGGGAGGGAAAGAGGAAAGTTTGATAATGTAGGAAGGTGATGACTCTTCATCCATACTGGCCTGAGTTACAAATCATGGCCCGGTATTTTGGATTTAGGAATCAAGCATCAGAAGATGAGCATAGAGTTTAAAATATTGAGGAAGTACTGGGAAAAATCATAAAATAATTTGAAGTATTTGCCTTGGGTACCAAAAGGCATAGGTTAGGGAACCATCATTTTATCCTGTGGTTTGTTGATACCAAATCCATGCATTCTTGGAATAATATATTAAAATGATAAAAAAAAGTTATTTTAGTTGGTAATTTACATGTACTCAAATTATTGTACATGTGCATCTCCTTATCTACTGTGAAATACCTACATCAGGATTCTTGGTCTATATGAAGCAGTTGATTTTCAATTATTGTGTGATCACTGTCAACTTGCAGAGGAAAAACTGGGGGAGCTGATTGTGTTTATAAGTTAAAGAGGTATTGTGGGAGAAGTAGCAGGCTGAGATGACATCAGGTAGCAGGAGATCAGCTAGTAGCTTATCAAACCATTCCAAACACCTACAAATCCAATAGGACATCAAATAGAAGAATAACAGCCGTTGTAGAAACAGAAAA
This sequence comes from Meles meles, assembly GCF_922984935.1. Lineage (NCBI taxonomy): Eukaryota > Metazoa > Chordata > Mammalia > Carnivora > Mustelidae > Meles > Meles meles. The sequence goes on from NW_025721486.1 coordinate 30,144, forward strand.
TCAACCACATTCTGAAAGCTAGGACCAGCAGAGAAGTGAATCCAAAGCAAGGGGAAGATAGACCTCGGGGGAAGGGGCCAGTTCCCAGCAAGTGGCAGAGCAATGGAGCAAAAAATCAGAACTTCTAAAGGCCTGCCCCACTGAGGAACATCAATCCAGAGGCTAAGTCAGGGAGAAGACCACTCGGGGACAGCATGGCCTCAGGTCTCATGGGGTCACAGAAGAATCAAGGATCGGGGGTATCTGAGTGTTGCAGAGCTCACAGGTATTAGAACAGGGAAGTCAGCTACAGAGATGGAGGTGAGGAGTGAGGTCGCAACTTGGGGTTACCTTAAATTGCCATCCATGGCACAGGCCACTGCTCGTTGAGCAGGGACCACACAAGATCCATGGAGATCCCCCTGGAAGAGCACTGGGATCTGTGTGGTGTGGAGACTCCAGGCAGGGCTGTGTGCCAGAGACAGAGAAGCCTGGTCACAGGCTGGGTGAGCTTCGTGGGCAGTCCGGAGGCCAGGGAGATGGGAGTGATTGAGCGCTTTTCTCCAAGGGCACAATGAGGAGTGGGGCCCTGAGATCTCAGCTACTTCTGTCCGGAGATTGGGAGGCCGACATTTTCATTTCCATCCTCCAGAACTCTACAGAAAACATTCAGGAAACAAAAGCTCCCAAAAGTGAACCCGAGTGGACCCCTGGTAAGGGCGGTGCAATTCTGCCTCAGGCAAATAGACTTGAGAATCACTACAACAGGCCCCTTCCCCAGAGGATCAGTAAGAAATCCAGCCAAGACCAAATTCACTTACCAAGGAGAACAGTGGAATTCCAGAGGATGAGAAAGCAAAGCATGGAATTCATGTCTTTCTCCCCATGATTCTTTAGTCTTGCAAAGTTAATGAATTTTTCTTAATTTTATTTTTTCTTTTGCTAATTGTTTTAACATTTACCCTTTCTTCTTTTAACATTTTAACTAGTTTATCTTAACAATACCTTTCATTAAATTTTTTTGAACCATTATTATACTCATATTTTATTCTTCATTGCATTTAACTTTATTTTGTGTATAAATATAGGATTTTTTCATATAAACATTTGTGATACAACTTCTTCTAATAAATCATAATGTACCCTAAATCTAGCACAGAGCTTTGTCCTAGTCTCCAGGCTGAGCAAATTCTCTCCACGTTCTTTTTCTTTATTCTACTAACCAACTTATCAACTCCTTTTTTAGAAATTAAAAAAATATCATCTTTATAATCATATTACAACCCTTTACTGTGTTTACCTTTATATATGTTTTCCATTCTTTAAAAATTTGGGAGGTAGTTTCTTTTAAGAGACCAAAATTCTTGCAAAATTAAGTGGGTGACCCTGTTCTATTCACCAATCTAATATATATATATATATATATATATATATATATATATATATATACATATATATATATATATATATATCTTTTTTAACTATCTTCTCCTTATTTGTTTTCTTTTTTTTCCTGAACTTCTTTTTAACCCCTTTCTTCCCACCCCCACGATTTGGGGTCTATTCTGATTTGGTAAAAGCACATTTCCTGGGGTCTTTGCCACCCTTTTAGTAGTTTATTTGCTTCCTTCATATATTCTTATCTGAATAAAATGACAAGGCAGAAAAAAACTCACCACAAAAAAAGAACAAGAGGTAGTACTGAAGGCCAGGGACCTAATCATACAGACATTGGTAATATGTCAGATCTAGAGTTCAGAATGTTGATTCTCAAGGTGCTAGCCGGGCTCAAAAAAGAGTTGGAAGATATTAGATAAACACTGTCTGGAGAAATAAAAGCCCTTTCTGGAGTAATAAAAGAATTAAAATCTAACCAAGTTGAAATTTAAAAAAAATCTATTAATGAGGTGCAATCAAAAATGGAGGCTCTTACTGCAAGGCAGAAGAGAGAATTAGTGATATAGAAGACCAAATGACAGAGAATAAAGAAGCTGAGCAAAAGAGAGATAAACAACTACTGGATCACAAGGGGAGAATTCAAGAGATAAGTGATGCCATAAGAGGAAACTGCATTAGAATAATTGGGATTCCAGAAGAAGAAGAAAGAAAGAGGGGAGCAGAAAGTATATTGGAGAGAATTTCCCTAATATGGCAAAGGGAACAAGCATTAAAATCCAGGAGGTGCAGAGAACCCCCCTCAAAATCAATAAGAATAGGTCCACACCCAGTCATATAATAGTAAAATTTACAAGTCTTAGTGACAAAGAGAAAATCCTGAAAGCAGCATGGGACAAAAAGTCTGTAACATACAAGGGGGAAAACATTAGATTGGCAGCAGACTTATCCACGGAGACCTGACAGGCCAGAAAGAGTGGACATGATATATTCAGAGCATTAAATGAGGAAAACATGCAGCCAAAAATACTATATCCAGGTAGGTTATCATTGAAAATAGAAGGAGAGATAAAAAGCTTCTAAGAAAAACATAAATTAAAAGAATTTGTAAACACCAAACCAGCTCTACAGGAAATATTTAAAGGGGTCCTCTAAGCAAATAGAGAGCCTAAAAGTAGTAAATCAGAAAGGAACAGAGACAATATACAGTAACAGTCACCATACAGGCAATACAATGGCATGAGATCTATATCTCTTTTTGGTTACCCTGAATGTAAATGGGCTAAATGCCCCCAGTCAAAAGACACAGGATGTCAGAATGGATTAAAAAAAAACAAAACCCATCAATATGCTGTCTACAAGAAGCTCATTTTAGACTCAAAGACACCTCCAGATTTAAAGTGAGGGGGTGGAAAACAATTTACCATGCTAATGGACATCAGAAGAAAGCTAGTGTTGCAATACTTATATTAGATCAATTAGATTTTAAGCCAAAGATTATAATATGAGCTGAGGAAGGACACTATATCATACTCAAAGGGTCTGTCCAACAAGAAGATCTAACAATTTTAAATATCTATGCCCCTAACATGGGAGGAATCAACTACATAAACCAATTAATAACAAAATCAAAAGAACTCATCAGCAATAATACAATAATAGTAGGGGACTTTAACACTCCCCTCACTCAAATGGACAGGTCATCCAAGCAAAAGATCAAAAAGGAAATAAAGGCCTTAAATGACACACTGGACCAAGTGGACATCACAGATATTTACAGAACATCCCATCCCAAAGCAACACATTCTTCTCTAGTGCACATGGAATTTTCCAGAATAGATCACATCCTGGATCACAAATCAAGTCTCATCCCATATCAAAAATGGGGATTATTTCCTGCTTATTTTCAGACCACAATGCTCTGAAGGTAAAAATCAATCACAAGAGGAAATTTGGAAAGAACCCAAATACATGGAGACTAAAGAGGATCCTTCTAAAGAATGAATGGGTCAACCAGGAAATTAAAGAAGAATTGAAAAAATTCATGGAAACAAATGATAATGAAAACACAATGGTCCAAAATCTGTGGAACAGAGCAAAGGCAGTCCTGAGAGGAAAATATATAGCAATACATGCCTTTCTCAAGCATCAAGAAAAGTCTCAAATACACAACCTAACCCTACACCTAAAGGAGTGGAGAAATAACAACAAAGAAAGCCTGAACCCAGCAGGAGAAGAGAAATAAGATCAGAGCAAGAATCAATGAAATAGAAACCAGAAACTATAGAACAAATCAATGAAGCTAGGAGCTTGTTCTTTGAAAGAATTAATAAGGCCAATAAAGCCCTGGCCAGAGTCATCAAAAAGAAGAGAATGGACCCAAATAAATAAAATCATGAATGAAAGAGGAGAGATTACAGCCAACACCAAAGAAATACAATTATAAGAATATATTATGAAGAACTCTACAACAACAAATTTGACAATCTGGAAGAAATGGATGCACTCTTAGAGACATATAAACTACCACAGCCAAACAAGAAAGAAATAGAAAACCTGAACAGACCCATAACCAGTAAGGAGATTGAAGCAGAGCCACCAAAAATCTCCTAACAAACAAGAGCCCAGGGCCAGAGGGCTTCCCAGGGGAATTCTACCAAACATTTAGAGAAGAATTAATTCCTATTCTCCTGAAAATCTTTCAAAAATTAGAAAGGGAAGGAAAACTTCTAAACTAATCTTATGATGCCACATTACCTTGATCCCAAAACCAGACAAGGATCCAATCAAAAAAGAGAATTACATACCAATATCCTCGATGAAAACAGACATGAAAATTGTCATCAAAATACTAGCCAATAGAATACAAGAGTACATTAAAATGATTATTCACCACGACCAAGTAGGATTTATTCCAGGGCTGCAAGGTTGGTTCAACATCCACAAATCAAACAATATGATACAATATATTAATAAAACAAAGAATAAGAACCATATGATACTCTCAATAGATGCTGAAAAAGCATTTGAAAAGTACAGCATCCCTTCCTGATAAAAACTCTTCAAAGTGTAGGGATAGAGGACACATACCTCAATATCATCAAAGTCATCTATGAAAAACCCACCGCAAATATCATTCTCAATGGAAAACAAAACAAAACAAAAAACTGAGAGCTTTTCTGCTAAGGTCAGGAACATGGCAAGGATGTCCATTGTCATGACTGCTATTCAACATAGTCCTAGAAGTCCTAGCCTCTGCAATCAGACAACAAAAAGAAATTAAAGGCATCCAAATCAGCAAAGAAGAAATCAAACTATCACTCTTTGCAGATGATACAATACTATATGTGGAAAACCCAAAACACTCCACTCCAAATTTGCTAGAACTTGTGCAGGAATTCAGTAAAGTGTCAGGATATAAAATCAATGCACAGAAAGCAGTTGCATTTCTTTACACCAAAAACAGGACACAAGAAAGAGAAATTAAGGAGTCAATCCCATTTAAAATTGCACTCACAGCTTTGTAGTCAAAACTATAAGATACCTAGGAATAAAGCTAACCAAAGAGGCAAAGAATCTATACTTAGAAAACTATAAAGTACTCATAAAGAAATTAAGGAAGACACAAAGTAATGAAAAAATGTTTCATGCTCATGGATTGGTAGAACAAATATAGTGAAAATGTCTATGCTACCTAAAGCAATCTACACATTTAATGCAATACTACCAAAATTCCATCCATTTTTTTCAAAGAAATGGAACAAATAATTCTAAAATTTATATGGAATCAGAAAAGACCTCCAATAGCCAGAGGAATTTTGAAGTTCTTAAAAAGGTAAAAGTAAAATTACCATATACTTCGACAATCCCACTTCTGGATATATGCCCAAAGGAAATAAATTATTTGAAATCAAATTTGAAGCTACACTTTATTCTTATAATCATTATTGCAGCATGATTCATAATAGATAAAATATGGAAATTAATTTTATATATTCATTGGCAAATAAATGAAAAAATGGAATAACAGCAACATGGATGAACCTGGAGAACATTAAGAGAAGTGAAATAAGCCAGACACAGAAAGATAAGCAACTTATAACTACAACTGTATATGAAATTTAATAGTCAATCTTTAGAAGTAAAGAGTAGAATGGCAATTGTCAGTGACCAGAGGGAGGGAGAAAAGGGAAGATGTGGGTTAAATGCTACGTTCCCAGGATACATGTTAAATAAGTTCTATTTACAGCAATTTATATATAGTTAACCACATTGTATATTTAAAATGTCCTGTTACTATAGATCTCACCAGTTGGTAGTATTCCTACACACACACACACACACAAAAGCTAAATGAATTGGCAGATATGCACTTTGTAGTGATTATTGTGAAGTGTAAGTATCTTAAATGAAGCTGTGTACCTTAAATATAAAATTATCTATATATATTTATATATATATAAAATATAGAAAATTTTGTCAATTATACCTAAACAAATATGAAGAAAAAATGAAAAAATATGACAAGACTGAATGGGATAATTTATATAGATATGTCAAATCTGAGTTGCATGAATGACCTAGACACAGTAGCTGTGATATTTTTTTACCATCTTCACCATTGCCACTAAAATCAACATAGTGACCATCATACATTTTTATCCATTCACTTGTCTTCCTTGGATTGCTCAGGGACATTGTTCCAAAAAAGTTTCAAAACACTCATTGATTTTCACACAGCATCCTACTTTGGTATCACAGATGTAACTATTACTGCACTGGGAAATTAGTGACAGACAAAGAAAATTTTAATTTATTTATATTTTAAAGTTAACTTTTTTAAAAAAAGATTGTATGTATTTATTTCACAGAAAGCACAAGGAAAGGGAGCAAGAGAGGGAGAATCAGGCACCCCGCCAATCAAGGAGCCAGATGCAGGGCCCACTGTCAGGACCCTGGGATCATGAGTTGAGCCAAGGCAGAAGTTTAACGGACTTAGCCACCCAGGTGCCCCAAAGACATTTTTCTTTTAATGTCATAGTTAAACACAGAAAGCAGTACAACTGGGCAAAATTTGTGTTAAAAAAAATAATCCTATACCCCTTTGGACCCACCTACTTCCTCCTTATATGGGCATGTCCATAGATTGACAAAGGAAAGTTTAAATTTTTTTAAAGATTATTTTTAAAGATTTCTAAAGATTTTTTAAAAGATTATTTATTTATTTATTTGACAGAGAGAGATCACAAGTAGACAGAGAGGCAGGAGGAAGTAGGCTCCCCACTGAGCAGAGAGCCCAATGTGGGGCTCAATCCCAGGACCCTGAGATCATGACCTGAGCCTAAGGCAGAGGCTTAACCCACTGAGCCACCCAGGTGCCCTAAAAGTTTACATTTTTGAATACAGATGCAAAGTAGGCAAAAAACATTAACATTGATGCAAAAAATAAAAACAAAAGAAAATCAAGGCAGAGGAAGCTTAACCTGTTGGAATGGTAGTAACAGAGTGATTTGAGATGGGATCTGTGGGGAAGGAGGGGGAATCAAATTTGCTGCTTAAAAAAAGGTTAAAAAAAAAAAAAGACATCTTTACAATCAATCCCTGGCTGATTGCACCCCTGCAACAAGAAAATGGGTAGAAGAGTCCTTGGATTATTTTAACAATATGGCCATTTTCTTCTATGCCTCCACTGGGGGTGGGGGTTGGGTTCTGGACTACACTGAAGCTAGGCCTTCTGTAAGGGGCTGTGGCAGACTGACCAGGCAGACCTGTCCCCCCTCTTCCTGGGTCTGGACCTCCTTCTGGTTGACCCTGCATCCCCCTCCTGCCCCCAAATCCAAGGAAGAAGTAGGAAATACTTATTTTCTACCACCACTGTTAATGATTTGCACTCTTCTAGACCTTATTCCTTAAGTTTCATGCTAGCCCATGGAATTCCTACCCAGTATGACTCAACTCTGTCCTTACAAACACCCTCATTTAATTCCTGTCCAGAGAGCACATTTATGAACTACCCCCTAAACACTTTCTATTGTAAACAGTACAGCTCTGCTCACTAAAACTCCAGTTAAAATATTGTTTCCAGGGGGCGCCTGGGTGGCTCAGTGGTTTAAGCTGCTGCCTTCAACTCAGATCATGATCTCGGGGTCCTGGGATCGAGTCCTGCATTGGGTTCTCTGCTCGGCAGGGAGCCTGCTTCCCTCTCACTCTCTCTGTCTGCCTCTCTGCCTACTTGTGATCTCTCTCTGTCAAATAAATAAATAAAATCTTTAAAAAATATATTGTTTCCAAATTTGACTAACTCTTTCATAGATGACATCACTCATTTGCTTAACTAACAACCTGAAAATGGGAACGATTTCCGTCTGGTCAATAATCCACAATGCCAGAGAATTCACCCAATAGGACCAATAGTCATGTCCTATGCATGCCTGAAGTCAGCTCTATTTCTTCAAAATAAAGTTTAGGCTACAAAGCCTTCTTTATTTAGTTGCAATCTCCCCCATCTGTAGGGGGTCCCTTACTGCCTCTGGACTCAAAATATGTTTCCTTTCCTCAATGGATAATATGTCCATTTCAAATTCAATTATTTTTCTAAAAATCCCTTTGTTCAGACAAATTGTAACATTTTCCAGTCTATTTGCATTCATATATTTACTATTTATTTTGTCAGAGAGAATCATTATTATTTTAAAGTGACCATATTTACATGAATATAGTATCACTTAGTGTAGATCTTCATTTGATTTACCATAAGTTGAGAAAAGAAATACACTGGTGCTTGTAGATAATATCAACCATTGATTAAAATGTCAATTCCAGAGACAAGGTATTAGAAGCTCAGAAGATGGTGGGGAAGTAGGAGGAGGCGCCGTTTCAACCTGTACCCTAAAGTGAGCTGATTACCTACCAAAGAATTCCGATCACCCATGAAATCAACCTGAGATCAGAATTACACACGTCTGGATCTCTACAGGAGTAGAAGATGCCAGTGGCAGGTAAAGCAGAGTGGGAACATCGGACTGATATCCGAAGATAAACAAAAGGGGGAGGGAGCCACCAGAGGCAACTGATTGGAAAGTAATACCCAATACGAGAGTGCCCTGCGTCTGGGGAACAGCATTAGCTTGGAGTATGGTTGAAAGCACTCAAAAAAAAAAAAAAAAAGAAAAAGAAAAAGAAAAAGAAAAAAAGCAAAGCATGGCGGGGGGAAATTATGGGAATTGGGGAGGTTAGGGACAGGGGCTTAAGTCCCTGGACCCAGGACAGCCTCCACTGGCACTGAGCCAGAGAGAGTGCTGTGGAGAAACCATGTCTTGGTTCCTGAGCCCCCAGCGTGTCTGAGAACGCATGGGGTCCGACTCACCAGAGGGGCTGGGAGCCTGGCCAGATGGCATTCCTGAAATGTGCGCATCCCACACCCTCCCTTGGGAGAGGTGCGCAAGGGTGCTAGCCGGGAGCTCTGGCATCCTGAAAAACCAGGCATTCCCAGCCTGGGCCAACAGGAAAATCTCAGTGTGAAATCGCTGCTTGGAACCACTCTGGTGGTCTGGAGCTGCCCAGACAGCCACCGCTGCCGTGGGATTGGGTACAACGAAGAGATCCTGCATCCACAGGGACCTAGAATCAGAACCTACTCTGCCAGCAGCTCTGCAGAGCATTCTGAGACTTCTCTCTGAGAGGGAGGTCTGGGTGCAGTTAGCTTTCCTCTAAACCAACAAAAACCATCAAAAGCTGTCAAGGCAAGAGAAAACAGATGAAAGAACATAAAAACCTCCAGAGAACAAAAGCCTGGAAAAAAAAAATGGTTTCCTCAGCGCCCACTCACTTTAGGAGTGTGGGAAGATCTAACTCAGGGAACATCATTGTCTGAAAACCCACGTGGCAGGCCCCTCCCCCAGAAAACCAACCCAGAAGGAAGGAAAAAAAAAAAAAAGAGGACAAGAGAACAACCACCACTACTTCATAAATACAACTTTTATTTTTTACTCTTTACCACTATTCTGGTTCTTTTTTTAAATTTTTTAACCTATTTTTTAACCTATTTACCAACACAGTGAGATGTCTAGTACATCAAATCCCTTAATAACTTTCTAACCTGAACTTTTTTATACATACACCCATGGTTTTTTTTTTTTTTTTTTGCTTTTTCTATTTTTTCTTTTAGGGAGGGTGTGGGGCCCGTCCATTTCAGGAATGCTGTGTGGCGAGTCTCCCAGCCCCTCATGGGAGCCGGACCCATGCGTTTTTGGGTGCGCTGGTGGCTCAGGGACCAAGACCTGGTTTCTCTGCCCCACTCTTTCTGGCTCAGCGCCAGAGGAAGCTGTCCTGGTTCCGGGGACTTAAGCCTCTGTCCCTAACTTCCCCGATTCCCACAATATCCCCCCGTGATCCTTTGCTCTTTTTTTTTTTTTTTTTTTGAGTACTTTCATCCAGATTCCAAGCTAATGCTGGTCCCCAGACGCAGGCCACTCTTGTATTGGGGTATTACTTTCCAATTGGTCGCCTCTGGTGGCTCCCTCCCCCTTTTGTTTATCCTACGATATCAGTTCGATGTTCCCACTCTGCTTTACCTGCCCACTGGCATCTTCTGCTCCTGCAGAGATCCACACATGTTTAATTCTGATCTCAGGCTGATTTCATGGGTGATCAGAGGTCTTTGGTAGGTAATCAGCTCTCTTTAGGGTACAGGTTGAAAAGGCACCTCCTTCTACTTCCCCACCATCTTGACTCCCCCCCAGCTTTGGTTTTCTTGTGCAACAATGCCCTGGCTATTTGGGATCCTTTATGGCTACATGCAAATTTTAAGATTGTTTGTTTTAAGACTGTGAATAATTTTGAGGGTATTTTGATAGGGATTGCATTGATTGTGTAGATTGCTCTGGACAGTATATGCATTTTTACAATCTTAATTCTTCCAATCCAGGAGCATTGAATGACTTTCCATCTCTTTGCATCTTCCTCAATGTCCTTCCTCAGTGTTCCTTAGTTTATACTGTAGATATCATTAACCTATTTGATTAAGTTTATTCCTAGGTGTCTTATGGGTTTGGGTGCTATGGTTAAGGGAATTGACACCTGAATTTCTCTTTCTCCATTCCCATTATTAGAGTATAGAAAAGCAAGAGAATTTTGTGCTTTGATTTTGGAATCCTGCACTTTGCTGAATTCCTGTATGAGTTCAATTTAAGGGTGGCGTCTTTTCTGTTTTCATATAAAGTATATTGTCACATGCAAAGAGAGATGATTTGACTACTTCTATGACAACTTGAATGCCTTTTACATGTTATTGTCCAAATGCTGAGGCTAAGACTTCTAATGCTGTGTTCAATAAAGTGGCAAGAGTGGGCTTCCCTGTCATGCTCCTGAACTTAAGGGAAGAACTGTCAGTTTTTCCCCATTGAGAATGATATTTGCTGTGGCCTCTTCATAGATGGATTTTATAATATGAGATATGTTCCCTCTATCCCTCTATTTTGAGGAGTTTTAATAATGAGAGGATGTTGCATTTTGCCAAATGCTTTTTATGCATCAAATGAGAGGATGTTATGGTCCTTGTCTTTCTTTTGTTTATATGACTAATCACATCACTTGATTTGTGAATATTGAACCTCCCTTATATCCCAGAAATGAAACTCACCTGATGGTGGTGAATACCCTTTTAATGTACCTTGGAATCCTACCAGCTTGTATCTTGTTTAATATTTTTTATTAGGTCCCACTAGGTTTATTCATCTATAATTCTTTTTCACGGGGTCTTTGACTGCTTCTGGATCAATGTAATGCTCAGCCTCAGAAAATGAGTGTGGGAGATTTCCATTCATTTCCATTTTTTGGAAGCAGCTTCTGTAGAATAGGTATGTCTTATTCTTAAAATCTTTGGTAGAATTCCCCTGGGAAAGTATATGGTCCTGAACTCTTGTTTTTCTGGGGGAGGTTTTTGATTCCTGATTCAATTTCCTTGCTGGTTATTGGTCTCTTCAGATTGTTTATTTCTTCCTTTTTCAGACTTGGTACATTACACATTTCCAGGAATGCATCTATTTCTTCCAGATGGCCGAATTCTTTGGCATATAGTTGCTGATAATATGTTCTAACAATTCCCTGTTTCTTTTGCATTGGTCGTGATCTCTCCCCTTTCTTTCCTGATTTTGTTAACTTAGGTCCTTTATCTTTATTTTTGGCTACATCTGGCCAGAGGTTTATTGATCTCATTAATTTGTTCTGAGAACCAACTTCTAGTTTGTTGGTGGGCTCTGCTATTCTACTAGTTTCTGTTTCATTGATTTATGCTCTCATCTTTATTCCTTCTTCTCTCATTCCTGGTTTCAGCTCTATTTGCTGTTCTTTTTTCCAGGTGTAAGGTTAGCATGTGCATTTGGATTTTTCTGATTTTTTAAGACAGCCTTGGATGGCTAAGCAATTCCCTCAAAGACCAACTTTTCAGTTTCACATAGATTCTGAACCACAGAAACACATTGGTGTTTTCATTTTCATTAGTTGCATTGAATTGTTTAAGTTCTTTAATTTCCTAGTTGTCCCAATTATTTCTTGGTAGGATGCTCTTTGACCTCCAAATGTTTGAATTCCTTCCAAAATCCTCTTCTGATTCAGTTCCACTTTCAAAGCATTATTGTCTGAAAAAATGCAGGGAAAAATCTCTGAAATTTGGTAATTGTTTGAGACCTGATTGGTGACCAAGTATGTAATCCTTTTATTTTTAAATTTTTGAGTATGTAATGTCAGTCACCCTACAGTACATCAGTATTATTTGAGGAAGTGTTCATAGACTCATGGTTTAAGTGTAACAACCAGTGTTTCATTCAGTACATGCCGTCCTTAATAACCACCACCAGCCTCACCAATCTCCCCAACCCCTTCTCCTCTAAAACCCTCTGTTTCTTAGAGTTTACGTTCTCTTGTGATTCATCTCTCCCTCCAATTCCCCAACCGTCACTTTTCCCTTCCTTCCCCTAATGTGGTCTCTTTTATTCCGTATTTTCCCAAGTAAGTGAATACATATGATAATTCACTTTCTCTGCTTGACACCTTATAGTCATTATAATTTCCTGCAATCCCTTCCATGTTGATGCAAAATTGGGGTATTCCTCAATTCTGATGGCTGAGTATTATTCCATTGTATATATGGACAATATCTTCTTTATCCATTTGTCTGTTGATGGTCACCTTGACTCTTTCCACAGTTTGGCTTTTGTGGCCATTATAGCTATGAACACTGGGGTCCATATGACCCTTCATTTCAATACATCTGTAGCTTTGTGGTAAATAACCAGTAGTGCAATTGCAGGGTCAGAGTGTAGCTCTATTTTTTAATATTTGGAGGACTCTCCATGCTGTTTTCCAAGGTGACTGCCCCAACAGGCATTCCCACCAAGAGTTTAAGAGCATTTCCCTTCCTCCACATCTTCTCCAGTACTTAGGGTTTCTTGACTTATTATTGTCATTCTAACTGGTAAAATGTGGTTTTGATTTGAATTTCCTTGATGGCTAATGATGATGAACATGTTCTCATGTGTCTGTTAGCCATTTCTATGTCTTCTTTGGAGAAGTCTCTGTTCATGTCTTCTTCCCATTTTGTGACTTGATTATCTGCTTTATTGGTGTGGAGTTTAAGAAGTTCTTTATAGATCTTGGATAGCAGTCTTTTGTCTGTAGTGTCATTTGGGAATATCTTCTCCCATTCCATGGGTTGTCTCTTTGTTCTGTTGATAGTTTCCTTTGCAGTGTAGAAGCTTTTTGTCTTAATGATGACCCAAACGTTCATTTTTCACTTTTCTTTCCCTTGCCTGTGGAGATGTGCCTTAAGAGAAGTTGCTGTGGCTGATGTCAAAGTACTTACTGCCTATGTTCTCCTCCAGGATTTTGATGGATTACTGTCTCACAGTGAGGTCATTCATCAATTTACAGTTTATATTTGTGTATGATGAAAGAGATTGGTGGAGTTTCATTCTTCTGAACATAGCTGCCCAGTTTTCCCATTAGCATTAATTGAGGAGACAGTCTTTTTTCCACTGGATTTTTTTTTTCTGCTTTGTTAAATTTTAGTTGACTGTAGATTTAAGCATCCATATCTGGACTCTCTACACTCTTCCATTGGTATATGTGCCTGTTTTCATGCCAGTACCATGCTGTCTTAGTGATCACAGTTTCTTATAACTTGGAAGAAACCTAACCAACAAGGTAAAGGATATATACTTGTGGAAGTAACTAACACTCAAGAAAGAAAATAAAGAAGACACACAAAATGGAAAAACCATTTCATGCTCTTGGATCGGAAGAATAAACATTGATAAAATCTCTATGCTGCTCAGAGAAATTTGTACTTTCACACCCATCCTGATCAAAATATCATCAGCATTTTCCAAAGTTTTGAAACAAGCAATCCTAAAATGCGCATGGGACAAGAAAAGACCCTGAATCACCAACAAAATGTGGAAAAAGAAAACAAAGCTCTGGGTATTTCATTGCCTGATTTCAAGGTTTATGGCAAAGCTCTGATCAACCAGTATGTAATCTATTTTGAAGAAAGTTATGTTTATCCTCGACAGCAATAGCCTTCTCTGTTTTTAGGACTGAATGTTCTGTTTTTATCTTTGAAGTCCAGCTGTTCCAATGTGTCCTTCAAAGCTCTTATTTTTTTTGAACAGTCTTCTACTTAGGTGATCTATTTCTGTGTTTGGGATGTTGTCATTTCTGCCTATTCATGCATTATTATGAACAAGATTATTTATTTTGTTTAATAGTTGGCTGATGTAGTTGGCTACTCCCATGTAGGGGCAGAGATATTTACAGTTGCTAGATTTTCATGCTGGATCGACCCTTGAGGTATGATATTGTATCCCTCTACACCTCTTACTACAGTATTTTTTAAAGATTTTAGATTTTAAAATTTTAGATTTTAAAAATCTAACTTGTCTCATATGAGAATAGCTACCCCAGATTTCTCTTGATTCTTTGGAATGAAGAATAGGTTTCAGTCCCCTCTCTTTCAGTCTGGAGGTATCTTTAGGTTCAAAATGAGTGTTTTATATACAACATGTGGATAGGTCCTGTCTTTTTCTTCAAATCGGAAACCCTACTATGTTTCATGGGACCATGTAGCCTGTTCACATTTTCAGTAACTATTGGGAGATAGGACTTTCTTGCCATCATGTTGCCTGTGAAGTCCTGGTTTCTATAGATTGCTTCTGTAAGTGTCTGGTCCATATTACTCTTGGGGTCTTTCATCTTTCAAAGAAACCCCCTTAGTCATTCTTGCAGGGCTGGCTTTGTTTTCACATATTCATTCATTTTCTATGAGTCCTGGAATGCCCTTGTCTCTCCATTAATTCTGAATGGTAGCCTTGATGGATAACATATTTTTAGTTAGCATGTCTCCTATAGTACCCTTAATATTCCTTGCCAGCCTTTTCTGGCTTGTCAGGTCTCTGTGGATGGGTCTGATGTTACTCTAATGCTCCTCCCACTCTCTGTAATAGATATCTTCTCTGTAGCAACTTTCAAGGTAGCCTCTTTGGCTCTAAGATTCGCAAGTTTCACTATTATATGCCAGGACTTTGGCCTATCTACTGATTTTTGGATGGGTCCTCTCTGCTTTATGGAGAGGGAGGCTTGTTTCCCTCCCCGACTTAGGGAAGTTCTCTGCTATGATTTACTCAAATATATCTTCTACTGTCTCACTTCATTCCCTCAAGGATCCCAATAATTCTGACACTGGGCCAAATTTATGGCATCATTATTCTCTCTATGTCTGTTTTCATGAGCTTCTGTTTCTCCCTATCCTGCTCAGCTTCCTTTCTTTCTATCTATCAGTTTACCTTCTAGCTCACTAATTCGTTCTTCTGTCTCTTTTACCCCGGCTGTTTGAGTTTCCAGTTTAGACTGCATCTCATTCATAGCATTTTTAATGTCATCCTGATTAGATCTCATTCTGCCCTTGTAGATTTTATGTTGTCTCGAATGGTTTTCTCAAGCCTAGCTATGCACTTTGTGATTGCTCTCCTGAAGTCCATCTCTGATATCTTGCTTATATCCATAGCTATTAGATCTGTGGAAGGAACCAGTGTCTCTGGTTCTTTTGATGACTGGATGTTCTTTCCCCTTGTCATTCTGCTAAGGGCTGGTTGAGGGAATATACAGAGTCCAAAATATCAATCACAACTCAAGCAAAGTGCAACTATGAAAAAATCCAAAGTGGTCAATACTATGTTGAATGAAAGTGGTGAGATTGAATATCCTTGTCTTCTTCCTCTTCTTAGGGTAAAAGCTCTTAGTTTTTCACCATTGATTGCGTATAATGTTTCCTGTAGATTTTTCATAGATAGACTTTATTGTGTTGATTTAACCTTCTCTAAACCTTCTTTTTTTGTGGGATTTTGTCATGAGTTGATGCTGTACTTTGTCAAAAGCTTTTCCTGCACTGTTGAGATGATCATATGGTTGATGTGATGTATCATGTATAACATGTACTCTTGAAGCACCCTTGCATTGCAGGAGTAAATCCCACTTGATTGTGGTGAATGATATTTAAAATATATATTGTAAGATTCAGTTTGCTAACATTTTTGTTCAGGAGTTTCCATCTATGTTAGTCAGAGATATTGACCTGTAATTCTATTTCTTCCTTCCTTCCTTTTCCCCATAGTGTCTTTATCCGGGTGTGTTTTGTTGTTGTTGTTGCTGTTTGTTTCTTTGTTTTTGTATTTTTGTTTCTTTGCTTGTATGTTTGCTTTTGGCATCTGCGTAATTTTGGCATCATGGAATGAATTTGGAAGCTTTCCTTCTTCTATTATTTTTTGGAATCGTTTGAAAAGAATAGGTGTTCAGTCTTCTATAATATGTGGTAGAATTCGCCTGTGAAGCAATCTGGTTCTGGTTTTCTGTTTATTGGGAGTTTTTTGATTATTGATTCAATTTCATTGCTGCTAATGGATCTGTTTAATTTTTCTATTTCTTCTGGATTCAGTTTTGGGAAATGATATGTTTCTAGGAATTTATCCATTGTTTTTGAGTTGTTCAACTTGTTGGCATATAATTTTTCATGATAATCTCTTATAATCCTTTGTATTTCTCTGGTGTTAGTTGTTATTCTTCCTCATTTCTA
>NW_025721487.1:0-46348 GCF_922984935.1 Meles meles
AAATCAGTAGATAGGCCAAAGTCCTGGCATATAATAGTGAAACTTGCGAATCTTAGAGCCAAAGAGGCTACCTTGAAAGTTGCTACAGAGAAGATATCTATTACAGAGAGTGGGAGGAGCATTAGAGTAACATCAGACCCATCCACAGAGACCTGACAAGCCAGAAAAGGCTGGCAAGGAATATTAAGGGTACTATAGGAGACATGCTAACTAAAAATATGTTATCCATCAAGGCTACCATTCAGAATTAATGGAGAGACAAGGGCATTCCAGGACTCATAGAAAATGAATGAATATGTGAAAACAAAGCCAGCCCTGCAAGAATGACTAAGGGGGTTTCTTTGAAAGATGAAAGACCCCAAGAGTAATATGGACCAGACACTTACAGAAGCAATCTATAGAAACCAGGACTTCACAGGCAACATGATGGCAAGAAAGTCCTATCTCCCAATAGTTACTGAAAATGTGAACAGGCTACATGGTCCCATGAAACATAGTAGGGTTTCCGATTTGAAGAAAAAGACAGGACCTATCCACATGTTGTATATAAAACACTCATTTTGAACCTAAAGATACCTCCAGACTGAAAGAGAGGGGACTGAAACCTATTCTTCATTCCAAAGAATCAAGAGAAATCTGGGGTAGCTATTCTCATATGAGACAAGTTAGATTTTTAAAATCTAAAATTTTAAAATCTAAAATCTTTAAAAAATACTGTAGTAAGAGGTGTAGAGGGATACAATATCATACCTCAAGGGTCGATCCAGCATGAAAATCTAGCAACTGTAAATATCTCTGCCCCTACATGGGAGTAGCCAACTACATCAGCCAACTATTAAACAAAATAAATAATCTTGTTCATAATAATGCATGAATAGGCAGAAATGACAACATCCCAAACACAGAAATAGATCACCTAAGTAGAAGACTGTTCAAAAAAAATAAGAGCTTTGAAGGACACATTGGAACAGCTGGACTTCAAAGATAAAAACAGAACATTCAGTCCTAAAAACAGAGAAGGCTATTGCTGTCGAGGATAAACATAACTTTCTTCAAAATAGATTACATACTGGTTGATCAGAGCTTTGCCATAAACCTTGAAATCAGGCAATGAAATACCCAGAGCTTTGTTTTCTTTTTCCACATTTTGTTGGTGATTCAGGGTCTTTTCTTGTCCCATGCGCATTTTAGGATTGCTTGTTTCAAAACTTTGGAAAATGCTGATGATATTTTGATCAGGATGGGTGTGAAAGTACAAATTTCTCTGAGCAGCATAGAGATTTTATCAATGTTTATTCTTCCGATCCAAGAGCATGAAATGGTTTTTCCATTTTGTGTGTCTTCTTTATTTTCTTTCTTGAGTGTTAGTTACTTCCACAAGTATATATCCTTTACCTTGTTGGTTAGGTTTCTTCCAAGTTATAAGAAACTGTGATCACTAAGACAGCATGGTACTGGCATGAAAACAGGCACATATACCAATGGAAGAGTGTAGAGAGTCCAGATATGGATGCTTAAATCTACAGTCAACTAAAATTTAACAAAGCAGAAAAAAAAAATCCAGTGGAAAAAAGACTGTCTCCTCAATTAATGCTAATGGGAAAACTGGGCAGCTATGTTCAGAAGAATGAAACTCCACCAATCTCTTTCATCATACACAAATATAAACTGTAAATTGATGAATGACCTCACTGTGAGACAGTAATCCATCAAAATCCTGGAGGAGAACATAGGCAGTAAGTACTTTGACATCAGCCACAGCAACTTCTCTTAAGGCACATCTCCACAGGCAAGGGAAAGAAAAGTGAAAAATGAACGTTTGGGTCATCATTAAGACAAAAAGCTTCTACACTGCAAAGGAAACTATCAACAGAACAAAGAGACAACCCATGGAATGGGAGAAGATATTCCCAAATGACACTACAGACAAAAGACTGCTATCCAAGATCTATAAAGAACTTCTTAAACTCCACACCAATAAAGCAGATAATCAAGTCACAAAATGGGAAGAAGACATGAACAGAGACTTCTCCAAAGAAGACATAGAAATGGCTAACAGACACATGAGAACATGTTCATCATCATTAGCCATCAAGGAAATTCAAATCAAAACCACATTTTACCAGTTAGAATGACAATAATAAGTCAAGAAACCCTAAGTACTGGAGAAGATGTGGAGGAAGGGAAATGCTCTTAAACTCTTGGTGGGAATGCCTGTTGGGGCAGTCACCTTGGAAAACAGCATGGAGAGTCCTCCAAATATTAAAAAATAGAGCTACACTCTGACCCTGCAATTGCACTACTGGTTATTTACCACAAAGCTACAGATGTATTGAAATGAAGGGTCATATGGACCCCAGTGTTCATAGCTATAATGGCCACAAAAGCCAAACTGTGGAAAGAGTCAAGGTGACCATCAACAGACAAATGGATAAAGAAGATATTGTCCATATATACAATGGAATAATACTCAGCCATCAGAATTGAGGAATACCCCAATTTTGCATCAACATGGAAGGGATTGCAGGAAATTATAATGACTATAAGGTGTCAAGCAGAGAAAGTGAATTATCATATGTATTCACTTACTTGGGAAAATACGGAATAAAAGAGACCACATTAGGGGAAGGAAGGGAAAAGTGACGGTTGGGGAATTGGAGGGAGAGATGAATCACAAGAGAACGTAAACTCTAAGAAACAGAGGGTTTTAGAGGAGAAGGGGTTGGGGAGATTGGTGAGGCTGGTGGTGGTTATTAAGGACGGCATGTACTGAATGAAACACTGGTTGTTACACTTAAACCATGAGTCTATGAACACTTCCTCAAATAATACTGATGTACTGTAGGGTGACTGACATTACATACTCAAAAATTTAAAAATAAAAGGATTACATACTTGGTCACCAATCAGGTCTCAAACAATTACCAAATTTCAGAGATTTTTCCCTGCATTTTTTCAGACAATAATGCTTTGAAAGTGGAACTGAATCAGAAGAGGATTTTGGAAGGAATTCAAACATTTGGAGGTCAAAGAGCATCCTACCAAGAAATAATTGGGACAACTAGGAAATTAAAGAACTTAAACAATTCAATGCAACTAATGAAAATGAAAACACCAATGTGTTTCTGTGGTTCAGAATCTATGTGAAACTGAAAAGTTGGTCTTTGAGGGAATTGCTTAGCCATCCAAGGCTGTCTTAAAAAATCAGAAAAATCCAAATGCACATGCTAACCTTACACCTGGAAAAAAGAACAGCAAATAGAGCTGAAACCAGGAATGAGAGAAGAAGGAATAAAGATGAGAGCATAAATCAATGAAACAGAAACTAGTAGAATAGCAGAGCCCACCAACAAACTAGAAGTTGGTTCTCAGAACAAATTAATGAGATCAATAAACCTCTGGCCAGATGTAGCCAAAAATAAAGATAAAGGACCTAAGTTAACAAAATCAGGAAAGAAAGGGGAGAGATCACGACCAATGCAAAAGAAACAGGGAATTGTTAGAACATATTATCAGCAACTATATGCCAAAGAATTCGGCCATCTGGAAGAAATAGATGCATTCCTGGAAATGTGTAATGTACCAAGTCTGAAAAAGGAAGAAATAAACAATCTGAAGAGACCAATAACCAGCAAGGAAATTGAATCAGGAATCAAAAACCTCCCCCAGAAAAACAAGAGTTCAGGACCATATACTTTCCCAGGGGAATTCTACCAAAGATTTTAAGAATAAGACATACCTATTCTACAGAAGCTGCTTCCAAAAAATGGAAATGAATGGAAATCTCCCACACTCATTTTCTGAGGCTGAGCATTACATTGATCCAGAAGCAGTCAAAGACCCCGTGAAAAAGAATTATAGATGAATAAACCTAGTGGGACCTAATAAAAAATATTAAACAAGATACAAGCTGGTAGGATTCCAAGGTACATTAAAAGGGTATTCACCACCATCAGGTGAGTTTCATTTCTGGGATATAAGGGAGGTTCAATATTCACAAATCAAGTGATGTGATTAGTCATATAAACAAAAGAAAGACAAGGACCATAACATCCTCTCATTTGATGCATAAAAAGCATTTGGCAAAATGCAACATCCTCTCATTATTAAAACTCCTCAAAATAGAGGGATAGAGGGAACATATCTCATATTATAAAATCCATCTATGAAGAGGCCACAGCAAATATCATTCTCAATGGGGAAAAACTGACAGTTCTTCCCTTAAGTTCAGGAGCATGACAGGGAAGCCCACTCTTGCCACTTTATTGAACACAGCATTAGAAGTCTTAGCCTCAGCATTTGGACAATAACATGTAAAAGGCATTCAAGTTGTCATAGAAGTAGTCAAATCATCTCTCTTTGCATGTGACAATATACTTTATATGAAAACAGAAAAGACGCCACCCTTAAATTGAACTCATACAGGAATTCAGCAAAGTGCAGGATTCCAAAATCAAAGCACAAAATTCTCTTGCTTTTCTATACTCTAATAATGGGAATGGAGAAAGAGAAATTCAGGTGTCAATTCCCTTAACCATAGCACCCAAACCCATAAGACACCTAGGAATAAACTTAATCAAATAGGTTAATGATATCTACAGTATAAACTAAGGAACACTGAGGAAGGACATTGAGGAAGATGCAAAGAGATGGAAAGTCATTCAATGCTCCTGGATTGGAAGAATTAAGATTGTAAAAATGCATATACTGTCCAGAGCAATCTACACAATCAATGCAATCCCTATCAAAATACCCTCAAAATTATTCACAGTCTTAAAACAAACAATCTTAAAATTTGCATGTAGCCATAAAGGATCCCAAATAGCCAGGGCATTGTTGCACAAGAAAACCAAAGCTGGGGGGGAGTCAAGATGGTGGGGAAGTAGAAGGAGGTGCCTTTTCAACCTGTACCCTAAAGAGAGCTGATTACCTACCAAAGACCTCTGATCACCCATGAAATCAGCCTGAGATCAGAATTAAACATGTGTGGATCTCTGCAGGAGCAGAAGATGCCAGTGGGCAGGTAAAGCAGAGTGGGAACATCGAACTGATATCGTAGGATAAACAAAAGGGGGAGGGAGCCACCAGAGGCGACCAATTGGAAAGTAATACCCCAATACAAGAGTGGCCTGCGTCTGGGGACCAGCATTAGCTTGGAATCTGGATGAAAGTACTCAAAAAAAAAAAAAAAAAAAGAGCAAAGGATCACGGGGGGATATTGTGGGAATCGGGGAAGTTAGGGACAGAGGCTTAAGTCCCCGGAACCAGGACAGCTTCCTCTGGCGCTGAGCCAGAAAGAGTGGGGCAGAGAAACCAGGTCTTGGTCCCTGAGCCACCAGCGCACCCAAAAACGCATGGGTCCGGCTCCCATGAGGGGCTGGGAGACTCGCCACACAGCATTCCTGAAATGGACGGGCCCCACACCCTCCCTAAAAGAAAAAATAGAAAAAGCAAAAAAAAAAAAAAAAAACCATGGGTGTATGTATAAAAAAGTTCAGGTTAGAAAGTTATTAAGGGATTTGATGTACTAGACATCTCACTGTGTTGGTAAATAGGTTAAAAAATAGGTTAAAAAATTTAAAAAAAGAACCAGAATAGTGGTAAAGAGTAAAAAATAAAAGTTGTATTTATGAAGTAGTGGTGGTTGTTCTCTTGTCCTCTTTTTTTTTTTTTTCCTTCCTTCTGGGTTGGTTTTCTGGGGGAGGGGCCTGCCACGTGGGTTTTCAGACAATGATGTTCCCTGAGTTAGATCTTCCCACACTCCTAAAGTGAGTGGGCGCTGAGGAAACCATTTTTTTTTTCCAGGCTTTTGTTCTCTGGAGGTTTTTATGTTCTTTCATCTGTTTTCTCTTGCCTTGACAGCTTTTGATGGTTTTTGTTGGTTTAGAGGAAAGCTAACTGCACCCAGACCTCCCTCTCAGAGAGAAGTCTCAGAATGCTCTGCAGAGCTGCTGGCAGAGTAGGTTCTGATTCTAGGTCCCTGTGGATGCAGGATCTCTTCGTTGTACCCAATCCCACGGCAGCGGTGGCTGTCTGGGCAGCTCCAGACCACCAGAGTGGTTCCAAGCAGCGATTTCACACTGAGATTTTCCTGTTGGCCCAGGCTGGGAATGCCTGGTTTTTCAGGATGCCAGAGCTCCCGGCTAGCACCCTTGCGCACCTCTCCCAAGGGAGGGTGTGGGATGCGCACATTTCAGGAATGCCATCTGGCCAGGCTCCCAGCCCCTCTGGTGAGTCGGACCCCATGCGTTCTCAGACACGCTGGGGGCTCAGGAACCAAGACATGGTTTCTCCACAGCACTCTCTCTGGCTCAGTGCCAGTGGAGGCTGTCCTGGGTCCAGGGACTTAAGCCCCTGTCCCTAACCTCCCCAATTCCCATAATTTCCCCCCGCCATGCTTTGCTTTTTTTCTTTTTCTTTTTCTTTTTCTTTTTTTTTTTTTTTTTGAGTGCTTTCAACCATACTCCAAGCTAATGCTGTTCCCCAGACGCAGGGCACTCTCGTATTGGGTATTACTTTCCAATCAGTTGCCTCTGGTGGCTCCCTCCCCCTTTTGTTTATCTTCGGATATCAGTCCGATGTTCCCACTCTGCTTTACCTGCCACTGGCATCTTCTACTCCTGTAGAGATCCAGACGTGTGTAATTCTGATCTCAGGTTGATTTCATGGGTGATCGGAATTCTTTGGTAGGTAATCAGCTCACTTTAGGGTACAGGTTGAAACGGCGCCTCCTCCTACTTCCCCACCATCTTCTGAGCTTCTAATACCTTGTCTCTGGAATTGACATTTTAATCAATGGTTGATATTATCTACAAGCACCAGTGTATTTCTTTTCTCAACTTATGGTAAATCAAATGAAGATCTACACTAAGTGATACTATATTCATGTAAATATGGTCACTTTAAAATAATAATGATTCTCTCTGACAAAATAAATAGTAAATATATGAATGCAAATAGACTGGAAAATGTTACAATTTGTCTGAACAAAGGGATTTTTAGAAAAATAATTGAATTTGAAATGGACATATTATCCATTGAGGAAAGGAAACATATTTTGAGTCCAGAGGCAGTAAGGGACCCCCTACAGATGGGGGAGATTGCAACTAAATAAAGAAGGCTTTGTAGCCTAAACTTTATTTTGAAGAAATAGAGCTGACTTCAGGCATGCATAGGACATGACTATTGGTCCTATTGGGTGAATTCTCTGGCATTGTGGATTATTGACCAGACGGAAATCGTTCCCATTTTCAGGTTGTTAGTTAAGCAAATGAGTGATGTCATCTATGAAAGAGTTAGTCAAATTTGGAAACAATATATTTTTTAAAGATTTTATTTATTTATTTGACAGAGAGAGATCACAAGTAGGCAGAGAGGCAGACAGAGAGAGTGAGAGGGAAGCAGGCTCCCTGCCGAGCAGAGAACCCAATGCAGGACTCGATCCCAGGACCCCGAGATCATGATCTGAGTTGAAGGCAGCAGCTTAAACCACTGAGCCACCCAGGCGCCCCCTGGAAACAATATTTTAACTGGAGTTTTAGTGAGCAGAGCTGTACTGTTTACAATAGAAAGTGTTTAGGGGGTAGTTCATAAATGTGCTCTCTGGACAGGAATTAAATGAGGGTGTTTGTAAGGACAGAGTTGAGTCATACTGGGTAGGAATTCCATGGGCTAGCATGAAACTTAAGGAATAAGGTCTAGAAGAGTGCAAATCATTAACAGTGGTGGTAGAAAATAAGTATTTCCTACTTCTTCCTTGGATTTGGGGGCAGGAGGGGGATGCAGGGTCAACCAGAAGGAGGTCCAGACCCAGGAAGAGGGGGGACAGGTCTGCCTGGTCAGTCTGCCACAGCCCCTTACAGAAGGCCTAGCTTCAGTGTAGTCCAGAACCCAACCCCCACCCCCAGTGGAGGCATAGAAGAAAATGGCCATATTGTTAAAATAATCCAAGGACTCTTCTACCCATTTTCTTGTTGCAGGGGTGCAATCAGCCAGGGATTGATTGTAAAGATGTCTTTTTTTTTTTTTAACCTTTTTTTAAGCAGCAAATTTGATTCCCCCTCCTTCCCCACAGATCCCATCTCAAATCACTCTGTTACTACCATTCCAACAGGTTAAGCTTCCTCTGCCTTGATTTTCTTTTGTTTTTATTTTTTGCATCAATGTTAATGTTTTTTGCCTACTTTGCATCTGTATTCAAAAATGTAAACTTTTAGGGCACCTGGGTGGCTCAGTGGGTTAAGCCTCTGCCTTAGGCTCAGGTCATGATCTCAGGGTCCTGGGATTGAGCCCCACATTGGGCTCTCTGCTCAGTGGGGAGCCTACTTCCTCCTGCCTCTCTGTCTACTTGTGATCTCTCTCTGTCAAATAAATAAATAAATAATCTTTTAAAAAATCTTTAGAAATCTTTAAAAATAATCTTTAAAAAAATTTAAACTTTCCTTTGTCAATCTATGGACATGCCCATATAAGGAGGAAGTAGGTGGGTCCAAAGGGGTATAGGATTATTTTTTTTAACACAAATTTTGCCCAGTTGTACTGCTTTCTGTGTTTAACTATGACATTAAAAGAAAAATGTCTTTGGGGCACCTGGGTGGCTAAGTCCGTTAAACTTCTGCCTTGGCTCAACTCATGATCCCAGGGTCCTGACAGTGGGCCCTGCATCTGGCTCCTTGATTGGCGGGGTGCCTGATTCTCCCTCTCTTGCTCCCTTTCCTTGTGCTTTCTGTGAAATAAATACATACAATCTTTTTTTAAAAAAGTTAACTTTAAAATATAAATAAATTAAAATTTTCTTTGTCTGTCACTAATTTCCCAGTGCAGTAATAGTTACATCTGTGATACCAAAGTAGGATGCTGTGTGAAAATCAATGAGTGTTTTGAAACTTTTTTGGAACAATGTCCCTGAGCAATCCAAGGAAGACAAGTGAATGGATAAAAATGTATGATGGTCACTATGTTGATTTTAGTGGCAATGGTGAAGATGGTAAAAAAATATCACAGCTACTGTGTCTAGGTCATTCATGCAACTCAGATTTGACATATCTATATAAATTATCCCATTCAGTCTTGTCATATTTTTTCATTTTTTCTTCATATTTGTTTAGGTATAATTGACAAAATTTTCTATATTTTATATATATATAAATATATATAGATAATTTTATATTTAAGGTACACAGCTTCATTTAAGATACTTACACTTCACAATAATCACTACAAAGTGCATATCTGCCAATTCATTTAGCTTTTGTGTGTGTGTGTGTGTGTAGGAATACTACCAACTGGTGAGATCTATAGTAACAGGACATTTTAAATATACAATGTGGTTAACTATATATAAATTGCTGTAAATAGAACTTATTTAACATGTATCCTGGGAACGTAGCATTTAACCCACATCTTCCCTTTTCTCCCTCCCTCTGGTCACTGACAATTGCCATTCTACTCTTTACTTCTAAAGATTGACTATTAAATTTCATATACAGTTGTAGTTATAAGTTGCTTATCTTTCTGTGTCTGGCTTATTTCACTTCTCTTAATGTTCTCCAGGTTCATCCATGTTGCTGTTATTCCATTTTTTCATTTATTTGCCAATGAATATATAAAATTAATTTCCATATTTTATCTATTATGAATCATGCTGCAATAATGATTATAAGAATAAAGTGTAGCTTCAAATTTGATTTCAAATAATTTATTTCCTTTGGGCATATATCCAGAAGTGGGATTGTCGAAGTATATGGTAATTTTACTTTTACCTTTTTAAGAACTTCAAAATTCCTCTGGCTATTGGAGGTCTTTTCTGATTCCATATAAATTTTAGAATTATTTGTTCCATTTCTTTGAAAAAAATGGATGGAATTTTGGTAGTATTGCATTAAATGTGTAGATTGCTTTAGGTAGCATAGACATTTTCACTATATTTGTTCTACCAATCCATGAGCATGAAACATTTTTTCATTACTTTGTGTCTTCCTTAATTTCTTTATGAGTACTTTATAGTTTTCTAAGTATAGATTCTTTGCCTCTTTGGTTAGCTTTATTCCTAGGTATCTTATAGTTTTGACTACAAAGCTGTGAGTGCAATTTTAAATGGGATTGACTCCTTAATTTCTCTTTCTTGTGTCCTGTTTTTGGTGTAAAGAAATGCAACTGCTTTCTGTGCATTGATTTTATATCCTGACACTTTACTGAATTCCTGCACAAGTTCTAGCAAATTTGGAGTGGAGTGTTTTGGGTTTTCCACATATAGTATTGTATCATCTGCAAAGAGTGATAGTTTGATTTCTTCTTTGCTGATTTGGATGCCTTTAATTTCTTTTTGTTGTCTGATTGCAGAGGCTAGGACTTCTAGGACTATGTTGAATAGCAGTCATGACAATGGACATCCTTGCCATGTTCCTGACCTTAGCAGAAAAGCTCTCAGTTTTTTGTTTTGTTTTGTTTTCCATTGAGAATGATATTTGCGGTGGGTTTTTCATAGATGACTTTGATGATATTGAGGTATGTGTCCTCTATCCCTACACTTTGAAGAGTTTTTATCAGGAAGGGATGCTGTACTTTTCAAATGCTTTTTCAGCATCTATTGAGAGTATCATATGGTTCTTATTCTTTGTTTTATTAATATATTGTATCATATTGTTTGATTTGTGGATGTTGAACCAACCTTGCAGCCCTGGAATAAATCCTACTTGGTCGTGGTGAATAATCATTTTAATGTACTCTTGTATTCTATTGGCTAGTATTTTGATGACAATTTTCATGTCTGTTTTCATCGAGGATATTGGTATGTAATTCTCTTTTTTGATTGGATCCTTGTCTGGTTTTGGGATCAAGGTAATGTGGCATCATAAGATTAGTTTAGAAGTTTTCCTTCCCTTTCTAATTTTTGAAAGATTTTCAGGAGAATAGGAATTAATTCTTCTCTAAATGTTTGGTAGAATTCCCCTGGGAAGCCCTCTGGCCCTGGGCTCTTGTTTGTTAGGAGATTTTTGGTGGCTCTGCTTCAATCTCCTTACTGGTTATGGGTCTGTTCAGGTTTTCTATTTCTTTCTTGTTTGGCTGTGGTAGTTTATATGTCTCTAAGAGTGCATCCATTTCTTCCAGATTGTCAAATTTGTTGTTGTAGAGTTCTTCATAATATATTCTTATAATTGTATTTCTTTGGTGTTGGCTGTAATCTCTCCTCTTTCATTCATGATTTTATTTATTTGGGTCCATTCTCTTCTTTTTGATGACTCTGGCCAGGGCTTTATTGGCCTTATTAATTCTTTCAAAGAACAAGCTCCTAGCTTCATTGATTTGTTCTATAGTTTCTGGTTTCTATTTCATTGATTCTTGCTCTGATCTTATTTCTCTTCTCCTGCTGGGTTCAGGCTTTCTTTGTTGTTATTTCTCCACTCCTTTAGGTGTAGGGTTAGGTTGTGTATTTGAGACTTTTCTTGATGCTTGAGAAAGGCATGTATTGCTATATATTTTCCTCTCAGGACTGCCTTTGCTCTGTTCCACAGATTTTGGACCATTGTGTTTTCATTATCATTTGTTTCCATGAATTTTTTCAATTCTTCTTTAATTTCCTGGTTGACCCATTCATTCTTTAGAAGGATCCTCTTTAGTCTCCATGTATTTGGGTTCTTTCCAAATTTCCTCTTGTGATTGATTTTTACCTTCAGAGCATTGTGGTCTGAAAATAAGCAGGAAATAATCCCCATTTTTGATATGGGATGAGACTTGATTTGTGATCCAGGATGTGATCTATTCTGGAAAATTCCATGTGCACTAGAGAAGAATGTGTTGCTTTGGGATGGGATGTTCTGTAAATATCTGTGATGTCCACTTGGTCCAGTGTGTCATTTAAGGCCTTTATTTCCTTTTTGATCTTTTGCTTGGATGACCTGTCCATTTGAGTGAGGGGAGTGTTAAAGTCCCCTACTATTATTGTATTATTGCTGATGAGTTCTTTTGATTTTGTTATTAATTGGTTTATGTAGTTGATTCCTCCCATGTTAGGGGCATAGATATTTAAAATTGTTAGATCTTCTTGTTGGACAGACCCTTTGAGTATGATATAGTGTCCTTCCTCAGCTCATATTATAATCTTTGGCTTAAAATCTAATTGATCTAATATAAGTATTGCAACACTAGCTTTCTTCTGATGTCCATTAGCATGGTAAATTGTTTTCCACCCCCTCACTTTAAATCTGGAGGTGTCTTTGAGTCTAAAATGAGCTTCTTGTAGACAGCATATTGATGGGTTTTGTTTTTTTTTAATCCATTCTGACATCCTGTGTCTTTTGACTGGGGGCATTTAGCCCATTTACATTCAGGGTAACCAAAAAGAGATATAGATCTCATGCCATTGTATTGCCTGTATGGTGACTGTTACTGTATATTGTCTCTGTTCCTTTCTGATTTACTACTTTTAGGCTCTCTATTTGCTTAGAGGACCCCTTTAAATATTTCCTGTAGAGCTGGTTTGGTGTTTACAAATTCTTTTAATTTATGTTTTTCTTAGAAGCTTTTTATCTCTCCTTCTATTTTCAATGATAACCTACCTGGATATAGTATTTTTGGCTGCATGTTTTCCTCATTTAATGCTCTGAATATATCATGTCCACTCTTTCTGGCCTGTCAGGTCTCCGTGGATAAGTCTGCTGCCAATCTAATGTTTTCCCCCTTGTATGTTACAGACTTTTTGTCCCATGCTGCTTTCAGGATTTTCTCTTTGTCACTAAGACTTGTAAATTTTACTATTATATGACTGGGTGTGGACCTATTCTTATTGATTTTGAGGGGGGTTCTCTGCACCTCCTGGATTTTAATGCTTGTTCCCTTTGCCATATTAGGGAAATTCTCTCCAATATACTTTCTGCTCCCCTCTTTCTTTCTTCTTCTTCTGGAATCCCAATTATTCTAATGCAGTTTCCTCTTATGGCATCACTTATCTCTTGAATTCTCCCCTTGTGATCCAGTAGTTGTTTATCTCTCTTTTGCTCAGCTTCTTTATTCTCTGTCATTTGGTCTTCTATATCACTAATTCTCTCTTCTGCCTTGCAGTAAGAGCCTCCATTTTTGATTGCACCTCATTAATAGATTTTTTTTAAATTTCAACTTGGTTAGATTTTAATTCTTTTATTACTCCAGAAAGGGCTTTTATTTCTCCAGACAGTGTTTATCTAATATCTTCCAACTCTTTTTTGAGCCCGGCTAGCACCTTGAGAATCAACATTCTGAACTCTAGATCTGACATATTACCAATGTCTGTATGATTAGGTCCCTGGCCTTCAGTACTACCTCTTGTTCTTTTTTTGTGGTGAGTTTTTTTCTGCCTTGTCATTTTATTCAGATAAGAATATATGAAGGAAGCAAATAAACTACTAAAAGGGTGGCAAAGACCCCAGGAAATGTGCTTTTACCAAATCAGAATAGACCCCAAATCGTGGGGGTGGGAAGAAAGGGGTTAAAAAGAAGTTCAGGAAAAAAAAGAAAACAAATAAGGAGAAGATAGTTAAAAAAGATATATATATATATATATATGTATATATATATATATATATATATATATATATATATATATATATATATATATTAGATTGGTGAATAGAACAGGGTCACCCACTTAATTTTGCAAGAATTTTGGTCTCTTAAAAGAAACTACCTCCCAAATTTTTAAAGAATGGAAAACATATATAAAGGTAAACACAGTAAAGGGTTGTAATATGATTATAAAGATGATATTTTTTTAATTTCTAAAAAAGGAGTTGATAAGTTGGTTAGTAGAATAAAGAAAAAGAACGTGGAGAGAATTTGCTCAGCCTGGAGACTAGGACAAAGCTCTGTGCTAGATTTAGGGTACATTATGATTTATTAGAAGAAGTTGTATCACAAATGTTTATATGAAAAAATCCTATATTTATACACAAAATAAAGTTAAATGCAATGAAGAATAAAATATGAGTATAATAATGGTTCAAAAAAATTTAATGAAAGGTATTGTTAAGATAAACTAGTTAAAATGTTAAAAGAAGAAAGGGTAAATGTTAAAACAATTAGCAAAAGAAAAAATAAAATTAAGAAAAATTCATTAACTTTGCAAGACTAAAGAATCATGGGGAGAAAGACATGAATTCCATGCTTTGCTTTCTCATCCTCTGGAATTCCACTGTTCTCCTTGGTAAGTGAATTTGGTCTTGGCTGGATTTCTTACTGATCCTCTGGGGAAGGGGCCTGTTGTAGTGATTCTCAAGTCTATTTGCCTGAGGCAGAATTGCACCGCCCTTACCAGGGGTCCACTCGGGTTCACTTTTGGGAGCTTTTGTTTCCTGAATGTTTTCTGTAGAGTTCTGGAGGATGGAAATGAAAATGTCGGCCTCCCAATCTCCGGACAGAAGTAGCTGAGATCTCAGGGCCCCACTCCTCATTGTGCCCTTGGAGAAAAGCGCTCAATCACTCCCATCTCCCTGGCCTCCGGACTGCCCACGAAGCTCACCCAGCCTGTGACCAGGCTTCTCTGTCTCTGGCACACAGCCCTGCCTGGAGTCTCCACACCACACAGATCCCAGTGCTCTTCCAGGGGGATCTCCATGGATCTTGTGTGGTCCCTGCTCAACGAGCAGTGGCCTGTGCCATGGATGGCAATTTAAGGTAACCCCAAGTTGCGACCTCACTCCTCACCTCCATCTCTGTAGCTGACTTCCCTGTTCTAATACCTGTGAGCTCTGCAACACTCAGATACCCCCGATCCTTGATTCTTCTGTGACCCCATGAGACCTGAGGCCATGCTGTCCCCGAGTGGTCTTCTCCCTGACTTAGCCTCTGGATTGATGTTCCTCAGTGGGGCAGGCCTTTAGAAGTTCTGATTTTTTGCTCCATTGCTCTGCCACTTGCTGGGAACTGGCCCCTTCCCCCGAGGTCTATCTTCCCCTTGCTTTGGATTCACTTCTCTGCTGGTCCTAGCTTTCAGAATGTGGTTGATTTTCTGTTTCTACAACGGCTGTTATTCTTCTATTTGATGTCCTATTGGATTTGTAGGTGTTTGGAATGGTTTGATAAGCTACTAGCTGATCTCCTGCTACCTGATGTCATCTCAGCCTGCTACTTCTCCCACAATACCTCTTTAACTTATAAACACAATCAGCTCCCCCAGTTTTTCCTCTGCAAGTTGACAGTGATCACACAATAATTGAAAATCAACTGCTTCATATAGACCAAGAATCCTGATGTAGGTATTTCACAGTAGATAAGGAGATGCACATGTACAATAATTTGAGTACATGTAAATTACCAACTAAAATAACTTTTTTTTATCATTTTAATATATTATTCCAAGAATGCATGGATTTGGTATCAACAAACCACAGGATAAAATGATGGTTCCCTAACCTATGCCTTTTGGTACCCAAGGCAAATACTTCAAATTATTTTATGATTTTTCCCAGTACTTCCTCAATATTTTAAACTCTATGCTCATCTTCTGATGCTTGATTCCTAAATCCAAAATACCGGGCCATGATTTGTAACTCAGGCCAGTATGGATGAAGAGTCATCACCTTCCTACATTATCAAACTTTCCTCTTTCCCTCCCCATTATGTCAACACAGTTACATATCACATTATGTGTGATGATAAGCACCTAGAGCTTTGTTCCATCTCCTGGAATTTGTTTTTCATATATAAGACATATAACAGTATTGTAAAACATCACGTTATCTTATATGCATGACTGCATAGATTTCTTCTCATATTACCATAATTTCTCTCAAAGAGAATTTAGGATATTGGTCTACGTCATTTTGAGGATTATCAAGAAATTGTTTCCAAGACAATATTGAACATTTCCCTGAAAATGCCCTTTAATAGATTATTTATTTTATTTTTCTGTGTTCTTTTCACCATCTTTGAATATTGTAGTTCATATATTGGTTTGGAAAAAAAGGGTTTTTTTTAATAATATATATTTAAAAATAACTTTTGTTTTCAAAAATAAATCACTGTCATATGCATTTACAGAAATGTCCATAAGTATATGATGGATCATCTTATATTATTGCTCTCATCCTTTTATCTCTCCTAAGTGTCAAATTTTGTGTTTCACTGTTGCTTTCTGGTCAATTATCATCAGTTTATCTTTTGAGACTATCATGAAATATATTATATTAATTATAACCTTTATTTTCCAGAAGTTTTTTTTATTTTTTTGGCACTTAATTTTATATAACACATGACATTTTTACTTTGGATTTAACAAATTCTCATATTTTCTCTGAAGACATCAGAAGTTTTTATAAAGTTTTCTTGCATTTACCTCAATCATTTTTAATTCAGTGTGTGTGTGTGTGTGTGTGTGTGTGTGTGTGTGTGTGTGTGTCTTTCTCTCATATAAACACTTCCTCAACATTCTGATGGCTTTGGTCCTAGAAAAGTATGAGAGACTGAAGCACTGCAATCCTTTGTGGGCATAACATGTTGGGCTTTATACACTGATGGTATTTCTTCTGGAGAAGATACCCTCCACTCATTCCTACTTAGAATAATCTCAAAAGTGCCATTTCTCCTTCTCTTTTTAAGTGTCTGTTCCTTAAAATTTCTTCACCTTAAAGGTTTTTAACATTTTCACCTCTGATTCTACCCTGGACTATGTTTTCCACTTTATTTAAATTTATGCAGATTAACCACTTTATCATGTTAGTTGAGTTTTTTGACTGGAGTAGATACATTTAGGAGCTAAACTCACACTTATCAAAAAAATGGAAATAGCTTTAAATGCACAAAAGCAAGAGATAAAACAGACCAAGAAAAGGTGGCACAAAGCAATTCATAATATATAATTATTGAAAAACAGAACAATACAGATCTTTTCAGAGAGCTTAAGTAGAATCAAGAAGGTAAAATAAAATATTAGAGAAAGTTATCAGGAAAGGAATTTCTTGAAAGCATTTGAATATTGAGTGAGGAGGAAGAAGTCTGATTCACATAAATTATATGTGGCAATAACTATTTACTGTATATTTCTAGGGGAAAAAGAAGCAGAGAGTAAGTCTTGGCATCAAAATACATGAATAAACAAAAAGGATATATATCTGCAACATGACCTGATAAATTACTATAGTTCCAGAAATATGAATGCTTAATTATAAAGAAAAAAAATCATTGCCTAAGTGTCATAAAATATATTCAATATGGGCTTATAATTTGTGCATTTACATTGACTTACAATGCATATTTAACTACAAAGTCTGATGTTGGTAATGACTAAATTTACACAGGAAAATGAAACATATGTATCTTGATAGAGTCACAGACTGAAGTTCATGACTCATCAAGATTTTAACTATGAGGTAATTTTTTTTTTCAAAATGTGTGTTAATTTTTTAAAAAGCCACCATGTGTCCTGAATAAATCATGGTGGAACTAAAATAATGAAGTAATATATTATTTTTCTGTACTTAATATTTGTGTCTCTTTAGGGAATAGTAAATTAATGTCTCATGGAAAATATGAACCAAAGATCAAGTCATATCTTCTTACTGGGGGTTATTCCCACCGTCAAGAATTGGCCTGTTTTTCTTCATTCCCAGTTTTCTTATTTTCTTAATGGCTCTGTTTGGTAACTTGTCCGTGATCATCCTCATCCTCCTAAACACCCATATCCACACACCCATGTATTTTCTACTTAGTCAGCTCACCCTCATGGACCTGAACTATGTCTCCAACATTGTCCCCGAGATGGCTTCTAATTATCTCTCTGGAAACAAGTCTACTTCTTTCATTGGGTGTGGAATTGAGAGTTGTTTTTTTTTTTTTTTTTCATTACTTTAGCTGGTGCAGAAGGATTATTATTGGCCTCTATGGCCTATGATCATTATGTAGCAATTTCCTTTCCTCTCTGTTATCCCATTCATCTGAGCAAGAGTGTGTGTGGTGATAACAGGTTCTTGGATCACGGGTTCAATCAACTCCTGTGCTCACACTGAATATGTCCTTGGTATACCTTGCTGTTGATCCTGAACCATCAACAATTTCTTTTGTGATGCTCCAGCCATGTTGAGTCTGGCCTACATGGATGCCTGGGTCTATGAGTACACTTTGTTTGTGAGCATCACTCTCTTCCTTGTGTTTCCTTTCATTGGCATTGCTTGTTCCTATGGCCAGGTCATCCTTGCCATCTGCTGCATGCATCCAAAGGAAGGAAGAAGGCCTATTTGTCCTGCAGCACCCATTCACTGTGGTGACTTTCTACTATGCATCCTTTGTTTACACTTGTTTATGTCCAAGATCCTTCAGATCTCCACAGAGGATAAGGTCCTGGCAGTCTTCTACACCATCCTGACCCCAGTGCTCAACCCAATCATATATAGCCTGAGAAACAAGGAGGTGATGTGGGCCCTGAGAAGAGTGGTTCTGAGGTTCTGCTAGTCAAAAATATAACAAATTTCTCACTAGTCTTGCTGCTTCATTCATTAATTTCACCTTGTACACTCTTTATGAACAATGCCATTCTAGGATTTAGGATAAGGATACAGTAATCTAGAAAAATAAGTTATATATATATATATATAAATAAATTTATAAATTATATATATATATATATACAAAAAAGAAACAAAAAAGAAAATTGCCACAAAAACAGAGTATCATTATATATTCCCTATCACTCTGTTTTTGTGGCAATTTTCTTTTTTGTTTCTTTTTTGTTATGAATAATTTATTAAATGTAAGTTGAATTCTAAAGGCCACATATATTTTCAATGATATGAGTACCTAAGTATTAAAGAAAATAAGACCATAATACCCAAAATATGGAAAGAGTCCAGATGTCCATTGAGAGATAAATGAATAAAGAAGATATGGTATATATACCATTATGTAAATCATGTAAATCTATACATATGCATAGATAGATATATGTGTGTGTATTATAACTATATTTATGTGTGCATTTCTATATATAGATAGATATAATCTATGGATATATATGTTATATCTATACATATATAGGTATATAATACAAATTAGACATTGGATATACAGATATATATTATAATATTACTCAGGCATAAAAACAGAATGAATTCTTGCCATTTTCTATCACATGAATGAAGCTAGACTGTATTAGGCCAAGAGAAGTAAGTCAGAGAAAGACAATTACCATA
Organism: Meles meles; assembly: GCF_922984935.1. Lineage (NCBI taxonomy): Eukaryota > Metazoa > Chordata > Mammalia > Carnivora > Mustelidae > Meles > Meles meles. The sequence goes on from NW_025721487.1 coordinate 19,155, forward strand.
AGTTTTCACTCATATGTGAATTCAGAAAAGAAAGGTGCAAAGAGGGAAAAAAGAGAGAAAGACAAAACAATAAAGAGATCCTTAACTCTAAAGAATGAGCAGTTGGTCACAGAGGGGAGGGTGGTGGGGGATGTGTTAAACAGGGGATGGGGATTAATGAGAACACTTGTGATGAGCACCATGCGTTATGGAAGTGTTGAATCACCACATTATATACTTGCAACAAATATTATGCTGTATATTTTCTAACTGGAAATTAAATAAAGTCTTAAAAACACGTTAAGTGGTGACAAATGATAAAACTTTAGCTACAATGGACAATTTGTGTAGCAAGCATAGAATGTTTTTAAAATAACTCCAATAACACTGAAGTATGTAATGGAGTTCACTTTGCATTCAATTGTTGCAAATGGTTCTCAGTGCTTATGCTTGGAAACAGAAGTTTAAAAAAAAGTCTGTATCAATGACCAATCCTACTACTGATCAATTAATAAAACAATATAAATTAATTTTCTTTGGGAAATTAACATATATATATCCATAAAATATCACACACGTATATGTAAACATATAACATAAAAGATAAAACACTGAATCATATTGAAACAAATAAATTTAGCACAATTGAAAGTGGAAAATTCCTGGATGAAAGCTGATTAGTATCTTAGCTAGGGTTTGTGAGATTTCATTTTCAACCACAGTAGGCAGACTTGTGGTGGCTCTGTTATATTGTGATTGCTTTTAGAAAGGGGTTTTTCTCTGTTCTCCATGCCACCAGTGGTTTCTATCCTAAAAATAATCCTCCTCATTTTTCTGGAAAACATCAACTTTGCTGCTTAAAGCTTGTCATATTTAGTAGAATTATAAATAGAGAATGCCTAGTAACCATCAGAGTTCTAAGGAGAATTGTTCTTAATATACTGTTGGTAACCTTATGATACTCATCCATGAGGCTGTTTCATTGTAATCTGTAGACATTCACTTAAAAGAAATTTAGTACAACAGCATTATAAAAACTTTTATTTTTAACCAATGATTGTGTTCCCTGGGTGGCTCAGTGGGTTAAGCATCCAACTCTTGATTTCATCTCAGGTCATGTAAGATCTAGCCCCAGTGTTGGGCTCCAAATATTGTGTGGAACCTGCTTAAGATTCTCACTCCATATCCCTCTGCCCCTCCTCCCATGCCCTAAAAGTAAAAAATAAAAGAAAAATTAAAAAGTGTACAAATTCTTATATATTCCCATTATAATTTAAAAATATATATAATTTAAAGAGATGCCAGCTTCTTTGCATATAACCCTATGTTGTTGTCAGTAGTAGGAACCCATATATTTCCATTTAAGTAATTCAGAATGAGGATCCCCAGACTGATCTCCTGCTTTATTGGTACATCCCTTCCTTTACTTAAACCTAGCCCAAGAAAACAGTGTTCCATTTTCATAAATGTAAGTCAAATATATACAATAAACCTATTATAATAATAATTATATTTCAAAAATAGAGGACAACAAGGTGATATAAATTACTCTATTTGGCTTTCAATAGAGAATTATTTGATTTAAAATTATATTACTGGTGACTTTTTAAATTTTTTTTTATTTTTTCAGTGTTCCAAGATTCATTTTTTTATGCACTACACCCAGTGCTCCATGCAATATGTGCCCTACTTGTATCAATATCATGGGATTAGCGAATTTTGTTTTTTTGTTTGTTTTTAATAAATTTATTTATTTATTTTTCAGCTAACAGTATTCATTGTTTTTGCACAACACCCAGTGCTCCATGCAATACATGCCCTCCCTATTACCCACCACCTGGTTCCCACAAACTCCCACCCCCACCCCTTCAAAACCCTCAGGTTGTTTTTCAGAGTCCATAGTGTCTTATGGTTCGCCTCCCCTTCCAGTTTTTTTTTATAAACATATAATGTATTTTTATCCCCAGGGGTACAGGTCTGTGAATCGCCAGGTTTACATACTTCACAGCACTCATGATAACAAATACCCTTCCCAATGTCCATAACCCCCTCCCCCTCGCCCTCTATCCCTACACTTTGAAGAGTTTTGATCAGGAAGGGAAGCTGTACTTTGTCAAATGCTTTTTCAGCATCTATTGAGAGTATCATATGGTTCTTGTTCTTTCTTTTATTAATGTGTTGTATCACATTGATTGATTTGCGGATGTTGAACCAACCCTGCAGCCCTGGAATAAATCCCACTTGATCGTGGTGAATAATCCTTTTAATGTACTGTTGAATCCTATTGGCTAGTATTTTGGCGAGAATTTTTGCGTCTGTGTTCATCAAGGATATTGGTCTGCAGTTCTCTTATTTGGTGGGATCCTTGTCTGGTTTTGGGATCAAAGTGATGCTGGCCTCATAAAATGAGTTTGGAAGTTTTCCTTCCATTTCTATTTTTTGGAACAGTTTCAGGAGAATAGGAATGAGTTCTTCTTTAAATGTTTGGTAGAATTCCCCTGGGAAGCCGTCTGGCCCTGGGCTTTTGTTTGTTTGGAGATTTTTGATGACTGTTTCAATCTCCTTACTGGTGATGGGCCTGTTCAGGTTTTCTATTTCTTCATGGGTCAGTTGTGGTAGTTTATATGTCTCTAGGAATGCATCCATTTCTTCCAGATTGTCCAATTTGTTGGCGTAGAGTTGCTCATAGTATGTTCTTAAAATTGTCTGTATTTCTTTGGTGTTAGTTGTGATCTCTCCTCTTTCATTCATGATTTTATTTATTTGGGTCCTTTCTCTTTTCTTTTTGATGAGTCTCGCCAGGGGTTTATCAATCTTATTGATTCTTTCAAAGAACCAGCTCCTAGTTTCATTGATTTTTTCTATTGTTTTTTTTGGTTTCTATTTCATTGATTTCTGCTCTGATCTTTATGATTTCTCTTCTCCTGCTGGGTTTAGGGTTTCTTTCTTGTTCTTTCTCCAGCTCCTTTACGTGTAGGGTTAGGTTGTGTACTTGAGACCTTTCTTGTTTCTTGAGAAAGGCTTGTACCGCTATATATTTTCCTCTCAGGACTGCCTTTGCTGTGTCCCATAGATTTTGAACTGTTGTGTTTTCATTATCATTTGTTTCCATGAATTTTTTCAGTTCTTCTTTAATTTCCTGGTTGACCCATTCATTCTTTAGAAGGATGCTGTTTAGTCTCCATGTATTTGGGTTCTTTCCAGCTTTCCTCTTGTGATTGAGTTCTAGCTTCAGAGCATTGTGGTCTGAAAATATGCAGGGAATGATCCCAATCTTTTGATACCGTTTGAGACATGATTTGTGACCCAGGATGTGATCTATTCTGGAGAAGGTTCCATGTGCACTAGAGAAGAATGTGTATTCTGTTGCTTTGGGATGAAATGTTCTGAATAGATCTGTGATGTCCATCTGGTCCAGTGTGTCATTTAAGGCCTTTATTTCCTTGTTGATCTTTTGCTTGGATGATCTGTCCATTTCAGTGAGGGGAGTGTTCAAGTCCCCTACTATTATTGTATTATTATTGATGTGTTTCTTTGATTTTGTTATTAATTGGTTGATATCGTTGGCTGCTCCCACGTGAGGGGCATAGATATTTAAAATTGTTAGATCTTCTTGTTGGACAGACCCTTTGAGTAGGATATAGTGTCCTTCCTCATCTCTTATTATAGTCTTTGGCTTAAAATCTAATTGATCTGATATAAGGATTGCCACCCCAGCTTTCTTCTGATGCCCATTAGCATGGTAAATTGAAAAATAGTGTAAATGTCTTTCTCTCACACTCTGAAGTATCAAAGGGCAGGTGATGAAGACTTTAGGGTAGATTTAAAGCATCACTGATAATTACATTTATAATTGCTTTTTATTTTTTCATATGGATTTGAGTTACATTTACTGCCCTTTCATATCACTTTGAAGAACTCCTCTAATATTTCTTATAATACTAATGTGTTAACAATGAACTCAGTTTTGTTTACCTGGGAATGTCTTTTATTTTATAGCGTTGCTTAGCTTTTGCTGCTTATTGGCACAAAGACTCCAGGTTAACCAGAAGTAAATACTTAGGATATTCTCAGATCTTCGCTAAGCAGGTGCACAGCCCTGTACATGCACATAGCCCTATGTATGTGCCTTGAGGATTGCTAGGATTTCATTACAGTATTTTCAGCCCTGTCTAGGGACATCTCATTCTTCAGTTTTTCCTTTTAAACTTTATGATTAGCCTATTGTTTGTCTAAATTGTTATCTACTACCTTAGGCATTCATGATATTAAGCAATTGCCTCTAATTGTTTTCTTTATATTTATTTATTCATTTAACAGACAGTGACCACAAGTATGCAGAGAGGCAGGCAGAGAGAGGCGGGGGGAAGCAGCCTCCCCCTGAGCAGAGAGCCTGATGCGGGGTTTGATCCCAGTACCCTGAGATCATGACAGGTGCCCAGCCTCTAATTGTTTTTAACAAGTCTCTTGAGTCTTTTTACACTGAGTGAACTTTGAGTCAGTGCTTATGGACTGATTGCCTGTGTCCCCAGTGCCCCCTCACCCCAGTTCATATGCTGAAATCATATCCCCAATGTGATGGTATTTGGAGGTGGAGCCTTTGTGAGATGATTAGACCAGGAGATGGGATCCCTCATGAGTAGGATTGTGTCCTTATAAAAGAGACTCCAGAGAGCTCCTTCACTCCTTTTGTTGTGCAAAGACACAGTTAGAAGACTGCCATCTGCTAATCAGCAGTCAGCCTCTTAGCATGCACTGAATAGATGGGTGCCTCAATTTTGGACTTCCCATCCTCCGGAACTCTTTGAAATAACTATTTGTTGTTTAATCCATTCAGTCTATGACATTTTTTTTATAAGAGCCTGAATATGGGCTAAGACTGTTAAAATAAAGATAGCTTTGGAAGTGAAATCTTCTAGGGAACTACCAAACTGGTTAAATAATGAAAATTCTCTTGCATTCCCTTGAATGGGCTTTGAAAGGCTCCAATCTTGTTCTTCTTCCTCCAGTGCCTGCCAACCTGTAGATTTTCATGGGATTGTGAAGCTGTCGTTTTCAAGGCTATCACTGAGCTGGCGTGGGGTGAATGGGAATAGGCCAAGTTAAAAATGCCATGAAACTCTCTCTCCTTCTGATATTTAGCATTTTTAAAAAAATTTTATTTATTTATTAGAGAGAGAGACAGAGTGAGAGAGCATGAGAGGAGAGGTCAGAGGGAGATGCAGACTCCCAATGGAGCTGGGAGCCTGATGTGGGACTCGATTGCAGGACTCCAGGGTCATGACCTGAGCCAAAGGCACTTGCTTAACCAACTGAGCCACCCAGGTGCCCCGGTATTTAGCATTTTTTCAAATTAAACACTATCCAGATTCCTGCAAGCCATCAATTAATTCCAGAGTTCTGAAATGTGGATTCTGACCATTAAACACACACACACATATTCATGCATGCACACACAGTTTTCTCCTGACTTTTATGGAAGGTTTTGGAGGCTTTTACGTTGCCATTTTTAGTAATATCACCTATTCATTTCCTTTTTGAATCTTATTTTGATCAGAGTGAGATAAGTATATTCACAATATGAAAACTGTACTACTTAGAGGTGGGTAAAAGGGTTTGTGCCCATCTTACATTCCTCAGTACATGCACAGTCCACACAACTTCTATACTAATGACATGCCCATGATAGCTTGATACCATATTAATGGTGGCTATTGGTATAAAACAAGCACCAAAGAAATAAGCAATAATAAAACATAATGGCCACCCAAACTAAGTGAAAGGTTAAAATCAAGTATGGCTAGTCTGTTGACTTTTTCAAATAGGATTACATGATTGGTGCTATAATGAATAAAACAGCCATGTCAACACTTGGCATTCCTGAGTGGGAATCCCAGGCCTGCAGATGCTTCATTTTCCTGATTCTGGTTTTCCTCATTTGTAGTGATACCAAAGACATCCCAGATTTCTCTGAGTACTAGCTATGGCATAAATCCGTGTGTGTCGCATAACAAGGATTCAATCCAAAGCAGCTATCATCAATAGAAAGGTACTAATCAGTAATAACTATTGTTATTTTGTCATCAATATGCTATGTCTCACAGGGAATATTGAGTATATTTTCCCAAACTGATTTAAAAATTCAGATAATGCTGGGGCGCCTGGGTGGCTCAGTGGGTTAAAGCCTCTGCCTTCGGGTCAGGTCATCATCCCAGGGACCTGGGATTGAGCCACACATTAGGCTCTCTGCTCTGCAGTGAGCCTGCTTCCCTTCCTCTCTCTGTGTGTGCTTCTCTGCCTACTTGTGATCTCTATCAAATAAATAAATAAAATATGTAAAAAAAAAGTTCAGAGAGTTATGTCTTTCAAAATGTGTATAAGGATATGTAAATTACTGGCATTTCACCTTGGGGGAGGTGATAATGAAATGGAAAACCACCATTGTAAGAATGTGCCTTTGAATGTAAACATCCGAGTGTGGTGTAGATATGGTGCATAGGTGGGAATTGTGTGTGGTATTGTGAAGGAGTCCATGCATCCCAGAATATAGGCGATGGATAGTGTGGCCTGAGGTTTAAATTGGTTAAGTCAAGCCATAAGGGGAAAAAAAACAAAACAGGTATAGGATAGGTGAATTGAGGACAAGGAAGAGTGAAAGAGAAGGCTAAGAGTTGTGAGCTGTTCATAGGTAGGAGAACACAGAAGAGTGGATAGACTAAAGAAATAAATAGAATTCAATGAGTCATTAAGAAAACAAGAGGTGGGGAGACAAGATGGCGGGGAAGTAGGAGGAGGCGCTCTTTCAACCTATACCCTAAAGTGAGCTGATTACCTACCAAAGAACTCCGATCGCCCATGAAATCAGTCTTTTTTTTTTTTTTAAGATTCTATTTATTCATTTGACAGACAGAGATCACTAGTAGGCAGAGAGGCAGGCAGAGAGAGAGAGGGGGAAGCAGGCTCCCTGCTGAGCAGAGAGCCCGATGCGGGGCTCGAACTCAGGACCCTGAGATCATGACCTGAGCCGAAGGCAGAGGCTTAACACACTGAGCCACCCAGGTGCCCCTGAAATCAGAATTATATCAGAATTATACACGTCTGGATCTCTACGGGGGCAGAAGACACCAGTGGGGAGGTAAAGTGGAGTGGGTACTTCGGACTGAAATCAGAAGATAAACAAAAGGGGGTGGGAGCCACCAGAGGCGACCAATTGGAAAATAATACTCCAACATGAGAGTGCCCTGCATCTCGGGACCAGCATTAACTTGGAGTCTGGTTGAAAGAACTCAAAAAAAGAACAAAGGATCATGGGAGGAAATTGTGGGAATCAGGGCAGTTAGGGACAGGGGCTTAAGTCCCCCGATCCAGCAGCGCCTCCCCTGGTGCTGAGCCAGAGAGAGTGCCGGAGAGAAACCAGATCTTGTTCCCTGAGCCACCAGCGCACCTGAGCCTCCAGCGCGCCTGAGAATGAGTGGGATCTGGCTCCCGTGAGGGGCTGTGAGCTTCGCCAGGTGGCGTTCCTGAGATGCGCGCGCACCACACACTCCTTGAGAGAGGTGTGGGTAGGCATTAGCCTGGCGCTCTTAGAACCCCGCTGAGCGATCAGAGCCTGAGACATGCACGCCCCTCACCCTCCCCTGGGAGAGGTGCTCACAGGCACTAGCCAGGAGCTCTGAGACCCTGAAAAACCATGCACTCCCAGCCCGGGCCAGCGGGAAAATCTCAGTGTGCAATCGCTGCTTGGAACCTCTCTGGTGGTCTGGAGCTGCCCTACAGCCGCCACTGCTGTGGTTTTGAGTACAAGGAAGAGATCCTGCATCCCCAGGGACCAGGATTCTGAACCTACTCTGCCAGCAGCTCTGCAGAGCATTCTGAGGCTTCTGTCTGAGAGGGAGGTCTGGGTGCAGTTTGCTCTCCTCCAAAACTCCAAAAACCCTCAAAAGCTGTCAAGGCGAGAGCAAACAGATGAACAAACATAAAAACCTCCAGAGAACAAAAACCTGAAAAAAACAGTTTCCCCAGAGCCCACCCCCTTGAGGGGAGCAGGAGGACTTAACTCAGGGAACATCATTGACTGAAAACCCACGTAGCAGGCCCCTCCCCCAGAAAACCTATCAGGAAGGAAGGAGAAAAAAAACAGACAACAAGAGAACAACCACCACTACTTCACAGATACAACTTTTATTTTTAACTCCTTACCACTATTCTGGTTCATATTTTTTATACATATAGGTAATTTTTTATCCTATTTACCATCACAGTGAGATGTCCAGTACATCAAATCCCTTAATAACATTCTAACCTGAACATTTTGATACATACACCCATGTTTTATTTTTGCTTTTCTATTTTTTAAATTTTTTTTAAATTTTAGTTTAGTCTAGTTTATACTTTAATTTTTATTTTCTAATATACATATAGAGTTAAATTCAAGGTAATCCCCTTTCCCCAATCAATGCTACCCCACAGGTAAACCAATTTTTAATTACCCTTTATCTTAGGAAAGTTGAGTCCATTAACAAAACATCAAGATACATCCAAGAAGAATCAAAATAAACTTCCTTGCCCACACTGAGAATTTATAACCACTCTCCCATCTTTTCCTTCCTCCATTGTTTCTGTGTATTTTTGTTTGTCCTGATAGTATATAAATCTTATACTTAGAGTTCTTTTTGACGAGGTCCTTCCTTTTTTTGCTTTTATGTATATATATATATTTTTTTCTCTTGTCATATACTTTTATCAGTCTTTTGTCTGTTTTTGTTTGTATACTTCATAAATCTTACCTTCTTTAAGGTAAATCTTACCTTCACAAATCTTACCTTCATAAATCTTTTGGGCTGAGCCTTCTCTTTTATCTTCCCTTTTTTTCCTCTCTCTCTCTCTCTCTCTCTTTCTTTTTCTTTTCTTTTTTCTCTCATTTAGGTGGGGAATCCTGATTACTCAGAGTGTTCCAGGGTGCACATTGACTGAACCACAGTTGATACATCCATCTATATCCATTCAGTCATCTCTCACCAAAATGAATAGGAGGAGGAATGCACAACAGAAGAAAAATACAGAGTATGGGGCTTCTGTAACAGGGCTAATGGCTATCGACATGGACAATATATTGGAAAAGGAATTCAGGCTAACAATTATCCAGGCAATATCTAGGTTGGAGAAAGACATGGATGACCAAATGGAATTGATAGGGCAGAATGGAAAGCCACCAGGGATGATGTTCACAATGTTAGGGCAGAACTGAAAGCCACCAAGGATGATGTCCAAAATGCTCTCAGCGAGTTCCAATCTAAGCTAAATTCTCTAAAAGCTAGGGTAACTGAGACAGAAGATAGAATTAGTGATCTGCAGGACAAACAGATAGAGAGAAAAGATCAGGAGGAAGCCTGGAACAAACAGCTTAGAAGCCACAAAAACAGAATCAGGGAAATATATGATGCCATGAAACGTTCCAAAGTCAGAAGTATTGGAATCCCTGAAGGGGAAGAGAAAGATAGAAATCTAGAAGATAGAGTGGAAGAAGTTGTCTATGAAAATTTTCCCAATCATGTGAATGGAACCAGAGTTCATGTGCTAGAGGCAGAACAGTCTCCCCCCAAGATTATAGATTCTTAAAAAAAATCAAGGCACTTGGTAGTAATATTGAAAAATCACAATTGTAGATACAATCTCTTGAAAGCCACTTGGACAAAGAGGCTCTTACCCTACAGAGGAAAGCCCATTAGAATAACGTCAGCCCTGTCCACAGAGACCTGGCAAGCCAGGAAGGGATGGCAAAATATATTCAGGTTAATAAATGAGAAGAACATACAGACAAGAATACTTTATACAGCAAGACAGACATTAAAGGGGATGGAGAGATAAAAAGTTTCCAAGAAGAGCAAGGCTAAAAAGACTATGCAACCACGAAGCTGACCCTGCAGGAAATATTAAGGGGGGGAGGGGAGTTCTATAAAAGAAAAAAAATCCTAAGAATATCATTGAACAGAAATATAGAGACAATCTACAGACAGAAATTCTTCAACGGTAACACAATGTCAACAAAAACATATCTATCAATAATCCCTCTCAATGTGAATGTCCTAAATGTACCCATAAAATGACACAGGGATGCAGATTGGATAAAACGACAGGACCCATCCATATGTTGTCTACAAGAGACCGATTTTGAACCTAAAGATACACCCAGACTGAAAGTGAAGGGATGGAGAAGCATCTTTCATGCCTATGGGCCTCAAAAGAAGGCCAGGGTAGTGATTCTCATATCAGATAAATTAGATTTTAAATAAAGACTATAGTCAGAGTTACAAAGGACACTATATCATTCTTTTTTTTTTCACTTTTTTAAAAATTTCTTTTCTGCGTAACAGTATTCATTGTTTTTGCACCACACCCAGTGCTCCATGCAATATGTGCCCTCCCTATTACCCAACACCTGGTTCCCCAACCTCCCACCTCCCACCCGTTCAAAACTCTCAGGTTGTTTTTCAGAATCCATAGTCTCTCACGGTTCATCTCCCCTTTCAATTTCCCTCAGCTCCCTTCTCTCCATCTCCCCATGTCCTCCATGTTATTTGTTATGCTCCACAAAGAAGTGAAACCATATGATACTTGACTCTCCCTGCTTATTTCACTCAGCATAATCTCTTCCAGACCCGTCCATGTTGCTGCAAAAGTTGGGTATTCTTCCTTTCTGATGGAGACATAATACTCAATTGTGTATATGGACCACATCATCCTTATCCATTCATCTGTTGAAGGGCATCTTGGTTCTTTCCACAGTTTGGTGACTGTGGCCATTGCTGCTATAAACATTAGGGTACAGATGGATCTTCTTGTCACTAGATCTGTATCATTGGGGTAAATACCCAGCAGTGCAATTGCAGGGTCATAGGGAAGCTCTATTCTTATTTTCTTGAGGAATAGCCACACTGTTCTCCAAAGTGGCTGCACCAACTTGCATTCCCACCAACAGTGGAAGAGGGTTCCCCTTTCTCCACATCCTCTCCAACACACGTTGTTTCCTGTCTTGCTAATTTTAGCCATTCTAACTGGTGTAAGGTGATATCTCAATGTGGTTTTAATTTGAATCTCCCTGATGGCTAGTGATGATGAGCATTTTTTTCATGTGTCTGATAGCCATTTGTATGTCTTCATTGGAGAAGTGTCTGTTCAGTCTCTTCAATAAATGGTGCTGGGAAAACTGGACAGCCATAAGTAGAAGAATGAAACTCTACCATTCTCTTACATGGTACACAAAGATAAACTCACAATGGATAAAACCTCAATATGAAGCAGGAATCCATCACAATACTAGAGAAGAACATAGGCAGTAACTTCTTCGATATCAGCCACAGCAACTTCTTTCAAGATATGTCTCCAAAGGCCAAGGAAACAAAAGTGATAATGAACTTTTGGGACTTCATCAAGATCAAAAGCTTCTGGACAGCAAAGGAAACAGTCAACAAAACAAAAAAGCAACCCACGGAATGGGAGAAGATATTTGCAAATGACAGTACAGACAAAAGGTTGATATCCAGGATCTATAAACAACTCCTCAAACTCAACACACACAAAACAGATAATCATATCAAAAAAATGGACAGAAGATATGAACAGACACTTTTCCCATGAAGACATACAAATGGCTATCAGACAGATGAAAAAAGAAATTAAAAAATGGAAAAAAATGTAATGAAGCTTACATTAAGCTTACATAAACAATGAATAACAGAAGAAAAACTAGAACACAATTATATGGATATTAAACAGTAGACTATTAAAAACTAAGAGGTTTAAGGATTTATAATAGGTATTACAAAAAAAAAACAATCTGAAGCATATGAAAGTAGAAATAAAGATACTGAAATATATGAATTTCAGATAAAAAGTCCTAAAGAAGAATTAATGGCAGTAAAAATTTAAATTAAAAAAGAAAGTTCTGAAATCAACAAGAATATCTTATAACTTAATCACATATAAAAAGAAAAAAAAATCTAAAGCTAATGAAGGTGAAGCAGTAATAAAGTTGAAGAAGAGATAACAAATAATAGTAGTACAGGAAAAACATCAAAGAAATACATCAAAACTAAAGCAGGATTCTTTCAAAATTAACAGAACTTCTACTATATTAACCAATAAAAATAAAAAATAAACATCAAAATATTAACATATGCAGTGAGAGTGGGTACATTTTTGTAAGTTTTATACATATAAAAATTATGAACCCAATATTATAAATACATTAACATGTTGGATATCCATGAACTAGTATACTAACTTCCAGAAACAACATACTGGCTCATGAAGATATATAAAACTGAGTTCATCTATAAGTAGTAAGGAGATTGAATACATAATTAAATACATTCAACTAAGATAGTCCTTGAGCCAAAAAACTTCACTGATTAATTTTACCAAGTGTACAAAATCAAATTCACACCAATACTTTTCCAACTCTTTCAAAAACCAGAGGAGAAAAGAATACATACTAACTCATTCCATATGGCAACATTGCCCTCATACAAATGCCATAAATGATATTGGTCTGGATATCAGTCTTTATGTAAGCTTTTAATAAAATATTGGCACTCAGAATTCATCAGTATATGAAGAGTATTATACACTATGACCTAGTTGGATTTAATCCTGGAATGCCAAGATTCTTCAACATATGAAAGTAAACATATATAATGCAACATAAACAAAAGAGAAACCTTCATGCACTAAAAGAACTTTGAGGAAGAATAAGATGGGATGACTCAGTGTTCCTGTTTTGAAAATTAAATATAAAGTGATAGTAATCGAAACAGTGTGGTAACCCAAGACAGAAGGCCATCTTGAGAACAAAGAACAAAACTGGAATTATCACAAGCCCAGGTTTCAAGCTATTACAAAACTAAATTGATAATAATAATAATAACAATAATAATAATAAACCTCAACAGTATGGAACTGGCATGGAAACTGACACATAGATCAATACAACAAAGTAACTCAGAAAAAAACTCACAGATACATAGTCAGTTAATCTACAAAAAAGTGGATAAGAAGGTACAATGAGAGAAAGGGCAGTCTTTTTTTTTTTTTTTTGGGTCCTTTTATTCTTTTTTTTTTTCCCTTTTTATTAATTTTTTCAGCGTAACAGTATTCATTCTTTTTGCACAACACCCAGTGCTCCATGCAAAACGTGCCCTCCCCATCACCCACCACCTGTTCCCCCAACCTCCCACCCCTGACCCTTCAAAACCCTCAGGTTGTTTTTCAGAGTCCATAGTCTCTTATGGTTCGCTTCCCCTCCCCAATGTCCATAGCCCGCTCCCCCTCTCCCAATCCCACCTCCCCCCAGCAACCCCCAGTTTGTTTTGTGAGATTAAGAGTCATTTATGGTTTGTCTCCCTCCCAATCCCATCTTGTTTCATTTATTCTTCTCCTATCCCCCTACCCCCCCATGTTGCTTCTCCATGTCCTCATATCAGGGAGATCATATGATAGTTGTCTTTCTCCGATTGACTTATTTCACTAAGCATGATACGCTCTAGTTCCATCCACCCAAAGAACAAACAATCCAATCAAGAAATGGGCAGAGGACATGAACAGACATTTCTGCAAATAAGACATCCAGATGGCCAACAGACACATGAAAAAGTGCTCCACGTCACTCGGCATCAGGGAAATACAAATCAAAACCACAATGAGATATCACCTCACACCAGTCAGAATGGCTAAAATGAACAAGTCAGGAAATGACAGATGCTGGAGAGGATGTGGAGAAAGGGGAACCCTCCTCCACTGTTGGTGGGAATGCAAGCTGGTGCAACCACTCTGGAAAACAGCATGGAGGTTCCTCAAAATGTTGAAAATAGAACTACCCTATGACCCAGCAATTGCACTACTGGGTATTTACCCTAAAGATACAAACATAGTGATCCGAAGGGGCACGTGTACCCGAATGTTTATAGCAGCAATGTCTACAATAGCCAGACTATGGAAAGAACCTAGATGTCCATCAACAGATGAATGGATCAAGAAGATGTGGTATATATACACAATGGAATACTATGCAGCCATCAAAAGAAATGAAATCTTGCCATTTGCGACGACGTGGATGGAACTAGAGAAAGGGCAGTCTTTTCAGTAATTGGTGCTGTGACAATTGGACAGCTTAATGGAAAACAATTAAACTGTGGCACTTACTACATCATACACAAATATAAACTCAAAATGGATATTATAAAAAATTTCTCAGAAAGGAAATTAATGACTTGATATCAGCCATAGAAACAGACTTCTAGATAAGACTTCTCTGGCAAGAGAAACAGAAAACCACATTAAACCCTTGGGACTACAGAAGGGTTGTTTTGCTTGTCTGTTTCTTTTCTTTTTTTTTTTTTTAATGCACAGTGAAAGAAACCATCAACAATATAAAAAGGCAATTTTCTGTTTGGGAGAAAATATTTGCAAATAATATATCCAATAAGGGCTTAATATCCAAAATATAGAAAGAATTTATACATGAAGACATAACATTCAAGAAGTCTGAATAAGTATATTTTTTTACCCTCTGGATTGACCTTGAACTCACCTATTAAAACAGCTACACATGGGGAGCCTGGGTGGCTCAGTCATTAGGCATCTGCCTTCACCTCAGGTTATGATCCCAGAGTCCTGGGATCAAGCTCTGCATGGGACCCCCTGCTCCTCTGGAAGTCTGTTTCTCCTTTCACTTACCCTGCTTGTGTTCCCTCTCACGCTGTGTCTCTCTCTGCCAAATGAATAAATAAACTCTTTAGAGAAAATTAAAAAAAAAAAAAAAAGCTACACAAAGTATCAGAACTCATTTCTAAACTTTGTTCTAGGGACATGCTAAGCAATTAGTATTTTCACCTTATTCATGTCTCAGTGGACATAGTCAAGTGAATACACACACAGAACACCACGTGTTATCGTTAATCTCCAAAGATACCCTGAAGTCATGATCCCTGTTTAGTCTTTATGGAGTTATCTCAAATGTCAAGGGTAGGGATGAGAAAAAAAGCATACAGACTGCTTTGAAAAATATTCAAAGTTAAAAAAAATAAATTAAAAAAAATTAAAAGAAGAAAAATATTCAAAGTTGACTCAGAAAAATGACTCCATTCCATTGAAGATGGGAAGACCAATGTCAGCTCTTCAAACCAGTAAGTTTGTAACTATGAAAGCTGATAAAAGGTACATGCCTTCTGGTATTTTTATTTTTATTTATCATTTAAGGTTGAGATACTTCTTTAAATGCTTAAGATAATTATGATTAGAATTAATAAAGAACTATCTTAAAATACTATAATTGATAATTAATACATTCAAGCATTTCATTAACTATGGAAAGTATAAGGGAAATTTTAGTTGACTAAAGTCGATTTAAAAGATATGCATTTTTAGGGTGCCTGGGTAGCTCAGTGGGTTAAAGTCTCTGCCTTCGGCTCAGGTCATGATGCCAGGGTTCAGGGGTGGAGCCCTACATTGGTCTCTCTGCTCAGCAAGGAGCCTGCTTCCTCCTCTCTCTCTGCCTGCTTCTCTGCCTACTTGTGATCTCTGTCAAATAAATAAATAAAATCTTTAAAAAATAAATGATATGCATTTTTATATCTCTTATATATCTCATATTTTCATTTAGATATCTAATTAAAACTTAAAAAGTAAATAAATTGAGTACATACTCGTTTGCTTTAAAAAAAAATGAAGCTCTCTTTAAACCCCAAGAAAATATTATGGAAATCTTGAAAGCATTGCTGCTGTTCCTTATAATCTATTGTGAAATGGTAATAAATATGGTGGAATTGATATTTGAATCAATGGCTGATATCTACAAGCATCGATGTACTTTTCTCAGTTTATGGTAAATTAAATTACACTAAATGGTAATATATCCATGTAAATATGATCAGTTTAATATAAAAAGTTCTCTCTGACAAAATATATAGTAAATATATGAATGCAAATGGACATGCAAATGTGAGAATTTGAACACGAGGGATTTTCAAAACAATTATTGAATTTGAAACAGACATATTATGCACTGAGGAAGGAAAAAAGTATTTTGAGTCCAGAGCTTGTCATGGACCCTCTGAAGAGTGTGAGATTGCAACTAAATAAAGAATGCTTTAGGGGCACCTGGGTGGCTCAGAGGGTTAAGCCTCTGCCTTCAGCTCAGGTCATGGTCTCAGGGTCCTGGCATGAAGCCCCACATTGCATCAGGCTCTCTGCTCAGCGGGGAGCCTGCTTCCCCTCTCTCTCTGCTTGCTGCTCTTCCTACTTGTGATCTCCCTATGTGTCAAATAAATAAATAAAATCTTTAAAAAAAAGAATGTTTTAGTATGGCCTAGGTAGCCTAAATTTTGTTTTAGAGAAGTACAGCTGATTTCATGCACGTGTAGGATGTGGTCCCAGAGCTGTTGATCCTGTTGGGTGAATTCTTTGGTATTGTGGACTTTTTTAAAGATTTTATTTATTTATTTATTTGAGAGTGAGAGAGAGAGCATGAGAGGGGAGAAGTTCAGAGGGAGAAGCAGATTCCCTTTTGAGGGTGGGAGCCTGATGCATGACTTGATCCTGGGACTCCAGGATCATAACCGGAGGTGAAGGCAGTCGCTGAACCAACTGAGTCACCCAGGTGCCCAGGCATTGTGGATTATTGACTGGATGGAAATCATTCCCATTTTCAGGTTGTCAGTTTAGGAAATGAGTGATGTCATCTATGGAAGAGTTGGTCCACTTTGGAAACCGAAGATTTTAACTGGAGTCTGATTGCACAGTGTTACACTGTTTACTTTAGAAAATGGTTTAGGGGCCATTTCATAAATGTGCTCTCTGGAAAGGAAATGGATGAGGGCCTTTATAAGTACAGTGTTGAGTCATATTGGGTAGCATTTCCATGGGCTCACATGAAACTCAGGGAATAAAGCTTGGGAGAATGAAATCTTCAACAGTGATGGTAGAAAATAAGCATTTCCTAGTTCTTTCCTGTATCTGGGGGCAGGAAGGAGTGGTGGCCATGGAAGAGGGGGACTTTTCAGCCCGGTCAGCCTGCACAGCCCCCACACAGGAGGCCCAGCTGAGTGCTGTCCAGAAGCTCTCCCCCCAGCGGAGGCAGTGGAGGGAAAGAGCTTGATGAGATAATCCAAGAACTTTTTTCCCTGTTTGTTTGGTGGAGCGGTGCCAGGTATTGGTTTTGGAGAACTTGTCTACAACCAGGGATTGATTATAAACATGTCTTTTTTTAAATTATTATTTTACCTTTTTTTCAAGCAGCAAATCTGGTTCCCCCTCTTTCCCCACAGATTAATCTCAAATCATTCTGTTGCCACCATTCCCGCAGGTCAAGGAGAGCTTAAACAACTTCCTCTGCCTTGGTTCTCTTTTTCTTTTATTTTTTTTAAATT
This sequence comes from Meles meles, assembly GCF_922984935.1. Lineage (NCBI taxonomy): Eukaryota > Metazoa > Chordata > Mammalia > Carnivora > Mustelidae > Meles > Meles meles. Next base: position 36,557 of record NW_025721487.1, read on the forward strand.
TTTTGCATCAGTATTAGTGTTTTTGCCTACTTTGCCTCTTTATTCAAAAATGTAAACTTCCTTTGTTAACCTATGGACATGTCCATATATGGAGATAGTTGGATCCAAAAGAATAGGATTATTTTTAACACAAATTTTGCCCAGCTGTACTGCTTTCTGTGTCTAACTATGGCATTAAAAATGACTTTGGGGCATGTGGGTGGCTAAGTCAGTTAAACTTTGACCTTAGGCTCAGGTCATGTTCCCAGAGTCCTGATAGTGAGCCCTACATCTGGCTCCCTGATGGGTGGGGTGCCTGCTTATCTCTCTCCTGCTCCCTTTACTTATGTTTTCTGTTAAATAAATAAATACAATCATTTAAAAGAAGTCAACTTAAAAATACATAAAAATAAATAAATAAAATTTTCCTTGCCTCTCACTAACTTTCCAGTGCAATAATAGTTACATCTGTGAGAGCAAAGTAGGATGCTTTGTGAAAATCACTGAGTGTTTTTTCAACTTTTAAGGAAGAATGTCCCTGAGAAATCCAAGGATGACATGTGTATGGATAAAAATGTATGATAGTAAGTATGCTGATTTTAGTGACAGTGGTGAAGATGGTAAAAAATATCACAGCTACTGTGCATGGGTCACTCATGCCACTCGGATTTTACATATCCAGTACAAATTATGCCATTCAGTCTTGTTATACTTTTTGTTTGTTCTTCAGATTTCTTTTGGTATAAGTGACAAAAATTTTATATATTTAAGGTGCACAGCTTCATTTAAGATACTTATACTTTACAATAATCACCAAAATCAAAGTGAATATCCACCAATTCAATTAGCTTGTGTGTGTGTGTGTGTGTGTGTGTGTGTGTGTGTGTGTCTGTGTAAGAACATTACCAACTGATGAGGTATGCAGTAACAGAAAATTTCAAATATACAATGTTGTTAACTATATATAAATTGCTATAAATAGATCTTTTCAACATAGATCCTGGAAACATAGCATTTGACTCACATCTTCCCATTTCTCACTGCCTGTAGTCACTGACAATTGTCATTCTACTCTTTACTTCTAAAGATTGACTATTAGATTTCATATACAATTATAATTATGTTTGTCTTTCTGTGTTTGGCTTATTTCACTTCTCTCAGTGTCCTCCAGGTTCTTCCATGTTGCTGTTATTTCATTTTTCCATTCATTTGTCAATGCATATGTAAAATTAATTTCCATATTTTATCTATTGTGGGTCACACTGCAATAATGATTACAAGAGTAAAGAATAGCTTCAAATTTGATTTCATATCAACTTATTTCTTTTGCATATATAGCCAGAATTGGGATTGTTGGAACATAGGAAAATTTTACTTTTAAATTTTGAAGAACTTCTATACTATTTTCCATAATGGCTGTACTAATTTTCAGTCACATCAATAGTGCTCAAGTGATGTGTTTTCTCCACATTCTCTCCAACTCTCATTATTTTTTTTTCAATTTGGGTAATATCCATTCTAAGAAGTGTGGGATCATATCTCATGATTTTGATCTGCTTTACTTGTGAGGTTGGGGCTCAGAGAGTGAATTCACTAATCCAAGTTCACATTTATAGTAAGAGACTGCTAACATTAGATCTAGAATTGGCTCCAAAAATCTGCAGCATGCTTTGCAATAAAGCAAAATAAACCTCACTTCAATCTGAACCCAAACTCAAAGTATATACTGATAAATCAGATATCTCTCCATATATCTGTCTACCGACTTATGTATTTATCAGTTCTAATTCACAATTGTGATATTTCATGAAGGTATACATAGAAGCAATAGTAACATGCACATATTAATACTGTGAATTTTAGATCTCTGTGCATTATAAAATCCTTAGGGGCACAAGCTCTGTAACCATCTAAACAAATAAGAATACACATTGCATAAATATTTAAAAAGAGAATTTATTCCTAAGTCACTAAATCATTCTGAACTCTGTACTGTATATTCTTTTTTTAAATATTTTATTTATTTATTTGACAGAGAGAGAGAGGTCACAAGTAGGCAGAGAGGCAGGCAGAGAGAGAGGGAGAAACAGGCTCCCCACTGAGCAGAGAGCCCTATGCAGGGCTTGATCCCAGGACCCTGAGATCATGACCTGAGCCAAAGGCAGAGGCTTAAACCACTGAGCCACCCAGGTGCCCCTGCACTGTATATTCTTTTTAATAGAAGCTGTTATGGAAACATTAGAAGGCACAAAAAATTCCATGTATGACTCATTGCAGAGATATTGTAGGGCACTGTCTTTGGCAAGACTCCAGAGGATTCTCCTTTCTGTAATCTGATTCATTCTAGGAAAGTCATTTCACAATATTTTAAAACCTATATAACTGAAAGCGATTCAAAATAATTATTATCTACAGACATTACAGATACAAGTGTGAACACAATTTTCAATGAACCAAGGTAGACTCTGTGCAGCCAGTAGGTTCAAGGTAGTCCTGGGGCAAAAGTCCTGATAGGTCCTTTAGGGAACTCTTCCCCTATAGGTGAGTAACCTGAGGGTTTTGAAGGGTCAGGGGTGGGAGGTTGGGGGAACAGGTGGTGGGTAATGGGGAGGGCACGTTTTGCATGGAGCACTGGGTGTTGTGCAAAAAGAATGAATACTGTTACGCTGAAAAAATAAATAAAATGGAAGAAATTAAAAAAAAAGAAGCTTATTTTGCTAAAGTACATACAAAAATATGACAGAGTTCTTGAAAAGAGAAGGCAACCCAAATTTATATGAAAACTGGTGCTATTTTTTTAGTCTGAGATTCTTATAAAATTTTAGGCAAAGTGATAGAAAATTCTTAGTTCAATGCACATTCTTGTTGGAGCTATGCAATAATCAGACAAAATTGATTGTGACCAGACATATTTTGTCATCTGAATGATATATTTTTGACATTCATTTGCTTCAGGGGAAAACTCTACATTGTCTGGTATCTAGAGGACACATTTCTAGATTTGCCACTGGATCATTATATAGTTTTATATAAATTACTTCTCATCACATGGAATCCACATTGAATCTTTATAATAATAATCCTATATTTGAAAAATCTCTTTATTCCATACATATGTGAATCAATAAAGGGAGATGTTTTTCAAGTTTTACTTCCAATTGAATAGGAACATGAGAAACATAGGAAAAAGAATATCTGTAATACTGATAATCCTTGTTAAATGTTATTAAAGTAAATTAAAACTGGCAATGTGAAAATTATTTATAAATGACATTATTTAGAGGAACTTCTTCATTATGATGTAGGAATAAACTGAATATATACATTTACAAAGCAATTTACAGAGGAGATATTAAAAGAGGAGAATGATGCTTTGTGAGGAAAGTCACCTAGGGCAACTTTTGTATAGGGAAGGACATGGATTAGAGTTCACTGAGAGAATCTGGAAGTGATGTGTGTATTCTCTATACTCTTGATTAAAGTATTTTTGCGGGTAACAAGAGAAACTATGGTTGAGACTGCAGATGAGAGCAAACAAGAAATATATTGAACTGACAATACCAAAGCACTAAAACAATTTATTTATAAATAAATAACTTTTATGCATTCTTGACTCTGTTTCATCTATAGTAGATTTTTAATTAAAACTTTTATATTTTTATTTTAATTTCTTTTTAGTTTTGGACAGTTAACTACGATTTTTTTTTTTTAGTATATGTGCTGCCGAAGCGAGCACCAGTTAACTATTTTTTACTTCATAATTGTTGCCTAAAATATTTTGTGTTAAGATAGACTTCTTTTTAAATACAAATTTAATGTATATAAATATATGCATCTACTTACCAACTATGTTAAGACAGGATATCCAAAGAATTTCCTTAATTGTCTAAACATAATTTATCATCAGCTGTCTGTAGTCATATTGGTGGTTGTATCAACCTCAAGAGACTTTGGTCAGGATTAAATAAAATTAATTCCGGGCATAAATCTTGACATGTGGTAGGTTCCACCCTATGGAGATGGTCAATGAAAGTGTATAATTCTATCTTCTCTGCCATGTGTGGACCTTGTTCAGGTTCAAGCCTTAGTTCTCCTATTCGCTAAGAAACCAACTCTTTCCCTTTTTCTCCACTGCATATTACCAGTAATGCTGATGCCAGACCCAAATGTTCTAGCGAAGGTTAAAAGACTGAAGCAGGCACAAATCTTTTGCAAATTAAATAGGCTAGTTTTCATTATGTCATTGGATAAAATGAAAATAAGGGGGAAATAATCTAATTATTTTTACATGAAAATATAATTCTTCACGTTAGAGTTTGTAACCAGATATTCAATATCTCAAGTGGCTTCCGTGTCAGATGCAATGCGTCTTTACCTTATAAACCCAACCACCTTCCCAGGTTTTCCGCTGGAAATTGTCAGTGACCACCCAATAATTGAAAAGCAATTGCTTCCTATAGACTCAGCACCCTGATGTGGGTATTTTGCAGAAGATTAGGAGATGCACACCTGCAATAATTTGAATACAGGTAAATTACTAACTGAAATAACTTTTTTAAAACACTTTAGTATATTACTCCAAGAATGGATGGATATGGCATCAACAAACCACAGGATAAAATGACAGTTTCATAGCTTATGCCTCTTGACACCAAGGCAAATTCTTCAAATTCGTTTACAATTTTTCCTAGTAGTTCATCAATATTTTAAACAATACGCTCATCTCTAATGCTTGATTCCTAAATCCAAAATACCAGACCATGATTTGTAACTCAGTCCACTGTGGATAAAGAGTCACCCCCTTCCTACAACATCAACGTTTTCCCCTTCCCTCCCCAATCTATCAACATAGCCACACATTACATTATGTCTGAGGATACGCATCAAGAGCTTTGCTTCATCTCATGGAATGTATTGTTCACATATAAAATATACAACAGTATTTTGAAACATGTTATTTTATACGCATGACTATATAGATTTCATCTCATATTACCATAATTTCTCCCAAGGAGAATTTAGGATATCAGTCTACCTCATTTTGAGGATTATCAAGAAATTGTTTTCAAGATAATATTTAGAATTTTCAAGAAGATGCTATTTAATAGATTAATTATGTTATTTTTCTGTGCTCTTTACCTCAAATTTCATCAATGTAGTTCACATATTGGTTTAGAGAAAAGCTCTTTTTATAATATTAACTTAAGAGTAAATAAGTGTTTTGACAAAAAGAAATTGATGTCATAGGCATTTACAGAAATGCCCATAAGTATATGTTGGGTCACCTTATATTATTCCTCTCATTCTCTTAACTGTCCTAAGTGTCAGATTTTGTGTTTCACTGTTGCTTCTGGTTGATTCTCATCAATTTATCTTTTGACACTTTTATTAAATTTATTATTTTAATTATTTTCATTTATTTTAAAAAGTCTTTTATTGTTATTGGGCACTTTATTTTATAAAATACATGACATTTTTACTTTGGATTTAACACAGTCTCACATTCCCCTGAAGACATAAGATTTTTTTTTTTGTAAAAGTTTCTTGCATATATCCTTTTTAAAAATTTAATTTTATCTTTTCAGTGTTCCTAGATTCAGTGTTTATGCACCACACCAAGTGTTCCATGCAATACATGCCCTCCTTAATACCGACAGCCAGGCATTTATGTAAGTCATTTTTAATTCAGTGTACATGTGTGTGTGTGTGTGTGTGTGTGTGTGTGTGTGTGTATCTTTCATATAACAAATTCCTCAATATTCTGATGGCTTTGTTCCTAGAAAAGTATGATACTGAAGCATAGAGTCATTTGTTGGTGTTTCCTCCCAGATGGTACTCCTTTTGGAGAAGATTCCCTCCACTCCTTCCTACTTAGAATATTCTCAAAATACCATTTCTCCTACTCCTTTTAAGTGTCTATTCCTTAAAATGTCTTCACCCCAAATGTTCTTATCACCAATTCCACCCTCTATTCTGTTTCCCACTCCGTTTTACCTTATGCAGATTTACTGCTTTATTATTATGTGAGTTGAGCTTTATGACAGAGGATGATACATATAGGAGCTAAACTCACACATATCAAAAAATGGAAAGAGTTTGAGGCACCTGGGTGGCTCAAAGGGTTAATCCTCGGCCTTCGGCTCAGTTCATGATCCCAGGGTCCTGGGATCGAGCCCCACATCGGGCTCCCTGCTCAGCAGGGAACCTGCTTCCCCCCTCTCTCTCTGCCTGCCTCTCTATCTGCTTGTGACCTCTCTATCTCTCTCTGTGTCAAATAAATTAAAAAAAAAAGAAAATTCTTAAAAATTGAAAGAGTTTCCAGTACACAAACGCAAGAGGTCAAGCAGACAAAAGAAAGATGTCATAAAGCAATGCAGAATGTTATATAATTAATGAGGCGCAAAAAAACAATACAGATATTTTCAGAGAGTGTAAGCAGAGTCAAGGAACCACAATAAAATGCTAGAGAAAATTGTCAGGAAAGTAGTTTCTTTAAAGTATTTGAATATTGAGTGAGGAGGACGAAATCTACTTCCTATAATTTATAGTTGTCAATAACACTTCATTGTAGATTTCTGGGCAAAAAAGAAACAGATACTAAGTCTTGGCATCAAAACCACCAAGTGATCAAACCAAAAGGATATATATCTACAGCATGACCTGATAGGACTACTATAGTTTCAGAAATCCTAGGGCTTAATTACAAATAAAAAAAAAAATCACTGCCAAAGTGTGATAAAATATACTCAAGTATGGGTCTATAATTTATACATTTACACTGCCTTATAATGCATACTTAACAAGTATAAAGCCTGATGTTGATAATAACTAAACTTACACAGGAAAATAAAATATGTGTATGTGTATCTCAATAAAGTCACAAAAATATATTATCCTTAATAATTTACTCATTTCCATTAAGTATTTTGGGGATGGATATTTATATGTCACCAAGATTTTAACTATGAGGAAATTTTTTTTCAAAATATGTGTTAATTTTTTAAGAGCTGCAATATGTCCCGAATAAATCACAGTAGAACTAAAATAATGAATTAATAATTCATTAACCTACTATGTATCTCTCTTTAGGGAAAATGAAGTTACTGTCCCATGGAAAATATTAACTAAACACCAACTGATTCTTCTTATTGGGGGTATTCCCACCATCAAGCATTGGCCTGGGTTTCTTCACTCTTAGCTTTCTTATTTTCCTAATGGCTCTGTTTGGTAACCTGTCCATAATCATCCTAATCCTCCTGAACACCCATCTCCATACACCCATGTATTTCCTACTTAGTCATGTCCCTTAAGGAACTGTACTACATCTCCAGTATGGTTCCTAAGATGGTTTCTGATAATCAGTCTGGAAATAAGTATATTTCTTTCTTTGGGTCTACAATTCTGAGTTTCTTCTTCATTGATTTATCTGATGCAGAAGGATTACTATTGACCTCTGTGGTCTATGATCATTATGCAGCAATTTGCTTTCCTCTCCACTATGCTACTTGTATGATCAAAAGAGAGTGTGTGGTGATCACAAGAGGATCTTGGATGATAGGCTCAATCAACTCCTGGGCCCACACTGCATATGATTTATGTACCCCTTTTTGTAGATGTGGAGCCATCAACAATTGATTTTATGATGTCCCAGCCATGTCATGCATGGACAACTGTGTCTGAGTACAAAGTTTTTGTAAGCATCACCCTCTTCCTTGTGTTTCCTTGACCTGCAGCAACCATCTCACTGTAATGACTTTCTACTATGCACCCTTAGTTTACACATACTTATGCCCTAGATCCTTCCAATCTCCCACAGAGGACAAGGTCCTTGCTGTCTTCTACACCATCCTGACCCTAGTGCTCAACCTGATCATTTACAGCCTGAGAAACAGGGTGAAGCAGACCCTGAGAAGACTAATTCAGAGGATCTGCTCTATAAAAATGTAACAAAGTTCATACAATGAGCCCTGCTGCTTAGAAGTCCATTAATTTCACCTTGTACACTCTTTTAGAACAATGTCATTCCAGGATTTAAGATGAAGATTTCATTAATCCAGAAAAAAAATAATAAAGATTTGACAAAATAATTATATGTTACCAATCACTCTATTTTTCTGGTAATTTTTCTTTTTTCTTTCTTTTTTTCCCCAAATAATTTATTAAATGTAGGTTGAAGCCTAAAAGCCACAGATATTCTCAATAGTTTGGGTACCTAAGTAATACAGTAAATTGGACCACAGTAGCCAAAATATGGAAGGAGTCTAGTTGACCATTGGCAAATGAATGACTGAAGAAAATATGTTATATATACCATTATATAAAATATATACATATATATGTATATATCTATATGTAAATTGTATCTATACATATGTATATTTCTATAGATATACAGATATAATCTATAGATATATAACATGTGTTTTATATATATATATAGATATGTACACATATATAGATATGTAATGCATATTAGACATCAGATATATAGGTATATAATAAAATATTACTAAGCCATGAAAACAGAATGAATTTTTGTGATTTGCAGTGACACGAATGAAGCTAGAGAGTATTACTCCAAGCGAAGTAAGTCAGAGAAAGACATCATTGAGTTTTCACTCATATGGGAATTCATAAAAGAAAGGAGCAAAGGGGAAAAAAAAAGAGAGAGGTAAATCAATAAACAGATCTGTAACTCTAATGAAAAAGCAGAAGGTCACCTAAGGGTGGGTGGTTGGAATGGGTTAAATTGGGAATGTGGATTAAGGGTACACATGTGATGAGTACCAGGTGTTGTGTGGAAGTGATGAATCACCATATTATATACCTACAACTAATATTGTTCCATATATTATCTAACTGGAATTAAAGTTAAATCTTACATGGTGACCAATGATAAAACTGTATCTACAGTGGACAATTGGTGTAGCAGCATAGACTGCTTTTAAATTAATTCCCTTCTGGGGCGCCTGGGTGGCTCAGTGGGTTAAATCCTCTGCCTTTGGCTCAGGTCATGTTCCCAGGGTCCTGGGATTGAGCCCGATGTCAGGCTCTCTGCTCCATGGGGAGCCTGCTTATCCTCTCTCTCTGCCTTCCTCTCTGCCTAGTTGTGATTTCTGGTATATATACACAATGGAATACTATGCAGCCATCAAAAGAAATGAAATCTTGCCATTTGCGACAACATGGATGGAACTAGAGGGTATCATGCTTAGTGAAATAAGTCAATCGGAGAAAGACAACTATCATATGATCTCCCTGATATGAGGACATGGAGAAGCAACATGGGGGGTTAGGGGGATAGGAGAAGAATAAATGAAACAAGATGGGATTGAGAGGGAGACAAACCATAAATGACTCTTAATCTCACAAAACAAACTGGGGGTTGCTGGGGGGAGGTGGGGTTGGGAGAGGGGGAGGGGGTTATGGACATTGGGGAGAGTATGTGCTATCGTGAGTGCTGTGAAGTGTGTAAACCTAGCAATTCACAGACCTGTACCCCTGGGGATAAAAATACATTATATGTTTATAAAAAAAAATTGGAAGGGGAGGTGAACCATAAGAGACTATGGACTCTGAAAAACAACCTGAGGATTTTGAAGGGTCAGGGGTGGGAGGTTGGGGGAACAGGTGGTGGGTAATAGGGAAGACATGTATTGCATGGAGCACTGGGTGTTGTGCAGAAATAATGAATACTGTTACACTGAAAAAATAAATTAATTAAATTAAAAAATAGGTAAAAAAACAAAAACAAATAAATAAAATATTTTTAAAAATAAATTAATTCCCTTCAATAGCACTTAAATGTGTAAT
>NW_025721488.1:0-12500 GCF_922984935.1 Meles meles
ATGGCGTGCTTCAAATCCCCCAACCCTTAGGCTGTGGCTTGCAAACTTCGGGAGGGAGGAGGCAAGGGGGAAGGAGACAGAGCGTGTCTCAAGAGCTGACCTTATCTGGGGGCAAAAAGAGTCCCCTCCTTTTCCTAACCCAGGAAATGCCGGTAAACCCTTTGGGAATCATGGATGTGGAGGATGACGTCTGACCTGAAAGCCTTCCAAGGGGGGGGGGGGGTGGTGCAGGTAGGAGGGTGTGGCATGGTGTGGCTGGGTCAGTCGGAGAGAGGGACAGGAAACACAGGATGGTGGTGTCTTAGGACGGAGAGGCCAAACACAGGCATGGACTGATGACGCTGGTGTCTTAGGGGTCAGAAGGCAAACACAGGCATGGAGTGATAAGGGATAAGAGCTTAAGAGTGGCCTGACAGGGGACAGTTCTCACTCATCCACCGAGTTACAGGGCCGAGCAAGCCCACTCCTCTAAGGCGACGGGAACAGTTGATTGATTATCCCTCGACCGGTCCTCCCTCTCCCACCTGCTTTCCAAGGGAAACCCTCTGTCTCATTTCCACATAGCCACTGGCTGTTTCACACGCCACTTTCTGTCCACTAAAAGAAGGAGGGAAGATGGGGAACCATAAACCAGCTCCACAGATAGCACCTCTGCACAGAGGGTTGAGTGTGGGTCTCATTGGGCAAATGGTCACTCCGAGCCTTGATCCCTGGGTTGTTTAAAAAAATGCACTGGAGGGAGCACCTGGCTGGCTCAGTCAAAAGAGCACAGGACTGTGAATCTGATCTCAGTCAGGATCATGAGTTCAAGCCCTGCATTGGGTCCACAGATAATGGAAAATGAATGAATGAATGGAATTTTTTAAAACATAAAAGTATGTCATGTTGTTCTCCCCCCCCCCCCAAAAAAAAAGGAATGGAGGGGCGCCGCAGTCTATGAAGCGTCTGCCTTCAGCTCAGGTCATGATCTCAGGGTACTGAGACTGAGCCCTGCCCCTCTGGGGCTCCCTGCTCAGTGGGGAGTCTTCTCCCTCTCCCTCTGTCCCTCCCCCCACTCGTGTGTTCATGCGTGTGCGCTCGCTCGCGCTCTCGCGCGCGCTCTCTCTCTCTCTCTCTCTCTCTCTCTCTGAAATAACCAACTAACTTACTAAATAACAATCAAACTTCAAAAGAAAAAGGGCAGGGACATGAACGATTATTCACGGGGAACGATGGAGCCTGCACAGTGGGGAAACATCCTATGGACCCTCTATCCCCATGTTTACTTTGGGGTGGAGACTTGACCTGAGAAGGAGGATCATTGAGTCCCTTATGTCAGGAGGTTACCTTAGGAGAAGGAGAAGGGGCTGTGGGCATGCTGTGAGAGCTGGTCTAACCGGAACGGGGTCTCAGGCTCCTTCTCTCAGGTAAGGAGTATCAGGGCCCTGCTTGTTGATAAGCTGCAGCCCCATCCGTCGACCTTCAGTCCAGACTTCTGCAGAGATGCCTGGTATTTGGTAGCAAGGCCTGAAACGAGACGGTAGCTCAGTAGGGGGAACCAATTTTCTGAAAAACAGGCTTGGAGCTTTCAGCCAGCATCAGCCCATTTACCTTATGGGGCATGGTTTCCATCCATCCCTCCCACCACCCCTGTCAAGTTATGCTGTGGCTATTCTTTTATTTCCTCAGGGGAGGTAGGTTTATGGTAAAGAAGTTTCTGTACATCTTAGCGGTAACATGCCTATGTGCCGGGCTCAACAGAGGCTTTTCCCCTGTAGGTTAAAAGGGACTAGAAACAACAGGGAGTCAGACATGCTCTGTTTTCCCCTGTTATCATTCCCCATGGTCAATCCTTCATTCCATTGCTATGGAACAGGGGCAGAGGTCTGCCTTCTATAACTGCTTCAAGCTGAATGAGGGTGCAGTGGAGGCTTTGGAATGGAAGGATCTGAGACAGGGCAGATCGCAATTTTTGGTCCCTAGTGCCAATGGTGGGGGTCTCAGAGAGAGTTCCCTCTCTGAGGGCTTGGATATTTCTCTACACGGTTTGGTACCATATGGCATCATTGATTTTATCCCCAAGTACACTTGTAAGGAATAGTAACAGTAGAGTCTAACCCAATAGTCTCATTCTCTCTCAAATTGACCTGGCATCGGTGGGCATCCAAGAATACACGTGAGGGGCACCTGGGTGGCTCAGTGGGTTAAGCCTCCACCTTCGGCTCAGATCATGATCCCAGGGTCCTGGGTTCGAGCCCCACATCGGGCTCTCTGCTCAGTAGGGAGCCTGCCCCCCCCCCCCCCCCCCCCCGCCCCGCCCGGCCCCACCGCCTCTCGGCCTATTGGTGATCTCTCTCTCTCTCTCTCTCTGTCAAATCAATCAATCAATCAATCAATCAAAGAATACAGATGAGTAAATTAGTCTGAGCCCCTCCCCCAGCTGGGGAAGGGGGCAAAGGTTGTGGAGGGTTAAGGGTTTCTTCTAGCCAAGTAGCTTAGTGTTTGCCTTTTATTATCAGGGGCCCTACTCCTTCTCCTTTCTCTCCCCCCTCTTCTGTCTTTAAAGATTTTTATTAAGTCATCTCTGCACCTTGGGGCGCCTGGGTGGCTCAGTGGGTTAAAGTTCTCTGCCTTTGGCCGAGGTCATGATCCCAGGGTCCTGGGATCGAGCCCTACATTGGGCTCTCCGTTCCGCGGGGGGCCTGCTTCCTCCTCTCTCTCTGCGTGTCTCTCTGCCTACTTCTGACCCCTGTCTGCCAAATAAATCAATACAATCTTTAGGGGGGGGGGGGAGAAAAAAAAAAAAAAAGAAAGGAATCTCTGCACCCAGTGCGGGGCTCGAACTCACAACCCCGAGATCAAGCGTCGTGTGTTCTACCGACCGAGCCAGCCAGGTGCCCCTATCTCTATGGGTTCTTATTTCCAAAGAAGAGTTAATACAGGTGCAGCAAGTGGAGTTAAGGATCATAGACTCTGCCTCATTCATCTAGCAATCCGGCAGTTAAGAAGAGGCACTTCTATGCAAAACCCAAAGGAAAACACTGGTTACTGGTTGAAACAAGGGCTCAACCCAGTATCTAAGTCTGGAGTGCTGCCAGTGAGGTCTTGTAAGGCCCTATTTGATATTTTTTATTTGAGCCAGAGGCTTCCATGGAGGTGAAACAAGAACTTTGTTGTTTAACCCCTAGACTGTCCCTGATCCCCTTCCCCCAGGGGACTTAGAAACAAGTCCCGGAAACCAGCTCCGGGTGTGGAGGCCAAGAAAAACAAGACCGTACCCACCTCGAGCCTAGCCCTGTCAGAAGTACAGCCATCTTGGCAAAGCAAAAGCTGGCACCTTGCGCTGTAAGAGTGGGTGAGCATAAGAATGGCCATCCTGAAGGCCGGGAAGCCATTTTCCTGAGCATCGCTAACAGGCCCTACTGCGTACGTGACTCGAGATAAGAGGAACTAGCTCCAACCTGAAAAAGCAACTTACTCCTCTACCACCGGGGCGCTTAGGCGGTGGCGGTGGCGCCACCGGGACCAGATGTTCATAAAAAACAAAGAGTTAACTTGCAGAGATCACAGCAATCCTGCAAGACAGGAGTCTCCCTCGGTTCACAAATGTCCTAGTGATTGACAACAAAGAAGTCATCTTCTCCATAGCCCAATTTCCAGAGATGAATAGCTCAGTTCCTTGAAGCCTAAGGTCGCCCTCCCCACCATAAAACTGAAGGAGGCCGAGGTGGAGGGAAATGTCACTCAAGTTAAGTTTCTTCTAGACCTAAATCTCCCTTAACCACCAGGGTGACACGCCGGGGTGGCAAAAAGTGAAACTGTCAAAGTGGGGCGCAAGATAGGTCTGTAGCTATGAAAAAGTGCCTTGAAAATGCTCGATAAACCCATGGCTTTGAGTGCTCGGGGTCCTTGTTGAAACCCGCCGCGCTGGGCAGATTCTTGGACCCCAGCTAGCTGGAAATAAACCACGCTGTGGGACTTGCATTATCGAGTGTTCTCTGTCTCATGGAGGGGTGGTCGACTCCGTACCCTAACAGTCTCTAGATGTCAGGCTTGAAGCATCCTTGGGCAGAGTGGGAGTGGGCAGGGACAATCTGACGGGCTGTTCTGGGGTGTAGGTCCAATGTCTCATTTCGAGTGGCCCATGGAGCCGCCGGCACAAACACTGTCTATGGATGATGAGCTAGTGTGGCCAGTTCCCTCAAAGTTTCTTTCACGTGGTCGAGCTTCTTTGCCAGGCTTGGGGGGGGGGGGGGGGGGGATACGGTTTTAGTTCTTAATGGTTTTAAGATAGGAGAATGGGAGAATGTTGGAAACCGTCGTTCACAGAGTCATAGTCCTAGAGAATCAAGAAAACCAGAAGGATTCAGGATCCCGTCCAGTTTTAGAGGCAGAGAACAAAGGCCCAAAGGTCACTCTTCAGAACCAGCAACTATCACCCCCAAAAGTGTGTTATTGAAATAGAATCTTTCTCTCTAATGTCACCTTTATTGCCATCCAAGATAGCCAAAGGAAGATGAATTTGTTTGTGAAACAATTCCAGTTTTCCCACAGTTGTTCTAATCATCTACATAAGCGAAGCAAGAAGAGCAAGCGATCGTATATGGGATCTTTCTTTCTTATCTGCTTGGATGGAGCTTTTCATAAGGAATTTTAGATTGAACTCTTTTCTTTTTAAAAGATTTCATTTTGGGGCGCCTGGGTGGCTCCGTGGATGAAGCCGCTGCCTTCGGCTCAGGTCATGATCTCGGGGTCCTGGGATCGAGCCCCGCATCGGGCTCTCTGCTCTGCAGGGAGACTGCTTCCTCCTCTCACTCTGCCTGCCTCTCTGCCTACTTGTGATCTCTCTCTCTGTCAAATAAATAAAATAAAATCTTTAAAAAAAAAAAAGATTTTCTTTTATTTATTTGACCGGGGGGGGGGGGGGGGCACAAGCGGAAGGAGAGGGAGAGGGAAAAGCAGACTCCCCCGAAGGCAGATGCTTAACGACTGAGCCACCCAGGCTCCCCTAGATCGAACCTTTAAGTGCCTTTTTAAAATCCAGGAGCCAAGCCAAATATTTCCCATCAGATTCGCCTGCAAGACCTGTACATTTGGGTGAATTCCTCTCTTCCTGAGGCCCTCCAAATTTCCTTCATGAAGTTCCGGGATCCGCCAGGAGGTGGCATTCTTTATTCAACTGTTAAGGCCGAGGGGCCCTCGGTAAGCAAGGTGACCAGGCCAACCAACATTTCCAAGGGGCTTTATTGGATCCATCAAGTCAATCAGACCTTTTTAAGCAGTCTCATCATATCCGAGTCTACGCATGTGTCTCTGAAAGATGATATTCCAGGGGCAGCTGGCTGGCAGAGTCAGTAGAGAGCATGACTCTTGATCTCAGGGTTGTCAGTTCAAGCCCCACATTGGGTGTAGAGATTACTGAAAACATAAAATCTGTTGGGCGCCTGGGTGGCTCCGTGGGTTACGCCTCTGCCTTCCACTCAGGTCATGATCCCAGGGTCCTAGGATGGAGCCCTGCGTTGGGCTCTCTGCTCAGCAGAGAGCCTGCTTCCCCTTCCTCTCCCTCTTCCTCTTTCCCCCCCCTCCCTCCCCCCCACCCCCCCCGCCCCCCCCACCCCCCCTCCCCCCCCATTCCCCCTCCCCCCCATTCCCCCTCCCCCCTCCCTCCCCCCACCCCCCTCCCCCCTCCCCCCTCCGCCCCCCCCCCCCGATAAAAAACTAAAATCTGCAAAATGAAATGAAATAAAATGAAATGAAGTGAAATGAAATGAACTAAAATAAAATAAATTGGGTGCGGGGCGGAAAAAGGAAAAAAAGCTGATTATCTGTATTCTATGTGACATTGAAAGCTCCAAAACGACGTCTCTTTAAAATAAAACCAACAGGGGCGCCTGGGTGGCTCAGCGGGTTAAGCCTCTGCCTTCAGCTCAGGTCATGATCTCAGGGTCCTGGGATCGAGCCCCTGCATGGGGCTCTCTGCTCAGCAGGGAGCCTACTTCCTCCTGTCTCTGTACCTGCCTCTCTGCCTACTTGTGATCTCTCTCTCTCTCTGTCAAATAACTACATAAAATCTTTAAAATAGAATAAAATAAAACCAACAACCTTGAATTGGCTTTAAAGCCAAAGAAGTCGCACCTGGGTCCACTAAAAAAGTCAGTCGATTGTTTTCCCCCTCTCAGGCTCCTGTGGGGAAGTCTGAAGTGGGCTGTTTAAGTCCAGGGGAGCCCTCGCGGGCCCCTCCCTGCTGACTTGGAAGGTGCTCCAATTTAGACCTCCTAAGGAGGTGGCCCAAGGGGCTTGGAGTGATTTTCGTGCCGAAACGGGGGTGGGGGTGGGGGTGGGGGTGGGGGTGGGGGTGGGGGTGGGGGTGGGGTGTGTCTCACTGCGGAGGTGGAGGCGGGGCAAGGGAGCCTCGGGCAAGGCCCCCGGCAGAGGTCAAGTTTTTTTTGTTTTTTTTTTTTTAAGATTTTGTTTATTTATTGGACAGACAGAGATCACAAGTAGGCAGAGAGACAAGCAGAGAGAGAGGAGGAAGCAGGCTCCCCGCTGAGCAGAGAGCCCAATGTGGGGCTCAATCCCATGACCCTGGGATCATGACCTGAGCCAAAGGCAGAGGCTTTAACCCACTGAGCCACTCAGGTGCCCCGAGAGGTCAAGTTTTGAACTCATCTTTTTTTCTTTTCCGTTCTTTTCTTTTCCCGTTTGGCCTCTGCCTGCCTCGGCCTTCATCTCAGGGGGAGGGGGTAAGTCAGGTGTGCTCCATTTTCTTTCTTTCTTTCTTTTTTTTTTTTTTTTAAAGATTTTATTTTATTTATCTGACAGAGAGAGAGATCACAAGTAGGCAGAGAGGCCGGCAGAGAGAGAGGAGGAAGCAGGCTCCCTGCGGAGCAGAGAGCCCGATGCGGGACTCGATCCCAGGACCCTGAGATCATGACCTGAGCCGAAGGCAGCGGCTTCATCCACGGAGCCATCCAGGCGCCCCAGGTGTGCTCCATTTGCGTCTGTCCTTCTCGCTCTGGGCCATCCACTGGGTCCCTTCCCTTGAGGCATCTTGACGATGGAGCGACACAAAAGTCTGAATGTAGGGAATGTCATCCCAGGTCATGTGACCTGAAACACCTTGATGCTCGTTCTTACCATGCCCGATTTTTCCAGGTGCCTCCTTTCAACTCAGTTATGAAGCAAGGAGTTCCTTTACAACTGGATGTTAGCAAGAGCGTCCAGAGGGAGAGAAAACATCTCAGATGGGAAACGCACAGGGACCCATGGATGCACACAAGATGCAAACAACTCGTAGCCTTTGTGTCAGTCTTCTTTGTGGAGAGGTCATGAAAGACCAGAGGCCCCAAATCTCCCCCTTGGCTGAAAACAAATCCAAGGGCCACATAGCATGACCACTTATGGGTCCCCTCCATCCGTTGTTTTCCTTTTCTAATCAGAACACGGCAGGTTTTGTGCAAAGATACCAACAGCCGCAGCAAGAAACAAACCAAATGAAGACCAGAGCATCTCCCTGAGCGTCGGTTCCTCCCCAGAAGCTGGGCCTTCACGGATGGAACTAAAACAGGCTTCCCAGTTTCTGACGACTTAGTCTCCTAGCAGCCTTCCTCGACTTGTGCACACAATTCAGACATGTCGAAAGAAGCCCCCTCGGGCCATCTGCGACTCATGGTATCCTGAAATGTCTTCCATGGAAGTAAGCAACTGCCAGTAGAGGCTCCCCATGTATTATCGTACACTGTACACGTGGCCTGCAAGCGTTTCTTCTGGGGGTGGGTGGTTGCTTTCCCAACATCGATTGCAGGTTTCTATAGGGTTTTGGTTTGTTTAGCCGGTTTGGTTTGGTTTTCCGCACGCACGTGTGCGTGCACATAGGCGTATGTGTGTTTTCCATCCAGAGTTCCAAGTCATCGTGAGGAAGGACCCTACAGAAAGTGACGGAGTTTATTTTCCATTTTTAGCATATGCAAGGCTCTAGGACTCTAGTCTTATGGGAACCAGGGAGGTTTTCTTTCTTTTTCTTTTTTTTTTTTTTTTTTTCCCCGTCCTTATGTTTGGAAGGCTCCTTTGGAGGGATTCATCGATGGGTTGGAAAAAAACCTCTCCTGTAGGTTTTATGTCTATGTAATCTCTCCACACAACATAGGGCTCCCATCCCGAGTCACACTCACAATCCCGAGTCCCACGCTCCACCGGTGGAGGATGGAGCCAGGCACCCCTTTGATCAAATTTCTTTCTTTCTTTTTCTTTTTCTTTTTCTTTTCTTCTTCTTCTTCTTCTTTTTTTTTTTTTTTTTTAATGAGGTAGATATGCAATGTGTGCTCAGGACAGAAAGAGAGCCCACATGCTGAAGTTTGGCAGAGTCCTTTGGGACCCGGGTAAGTGTGAAAGCCCAGGAGCAGGGCCCACACAGGTTAAAACGTGACAATGTCCTTGATCCAGATCCACTTAACAGATGATGCATTGAAAGCGCACTTCTGAGACGCCTGGGTGGCTCAGCCGGTTAAGTGGTTAAGTGGCTGTCTTCCGCTCAGGTCCTGATCTCAGGGTCCTGGGATCGAGCCCCGCATCGGGCTCCCTGCTTGGCGGGAGGCCTGCTTCTCCCTTGTCCGTTCCCCCTGCTTGTGTTCCCTCTCTCGCTGTCTCTCTGTCAAATAGATAGTCTTAAAATGAATGAATGAAGGAATGAATGAATGATGGGGTGCCCCGGTGGTGGCTCAATCGGTTGAGGTTGAGCGTGTCTGCCTTGGGGCTCAGGTCATGATCCTGGAGTCCTGGGAATGAGTCTTGTATCGGGTTCCCTGCTCAGCTTAGAGCCCGCTTCTCCCTCTGCCCTTCACTCCGCATGGGCTCACGCTCGCTCGCGCGCTCTCTCTGTCTCTCTCATCAGTCAATAAAATCTTAAAAAAATAATCAACTGCACGAACGAAGGAATGAACCAAGAAAACAAACACACACAAGACATGGCATCAAAGGGAAGTGCTTGCTTTGGGCGGGCGGGCGGGCGGGCGGGCGGGCGTGGGGGGATGGGGAGTGGCGGTGGCGGGGTGGGGTGGGGTGGGGTGGGGTGGGGTGGGGTGGGGTGGGGCGGGGGCGGGGCGGGGCGGGGCAGGGCGGTGTCCAAGCGGCGGAAATTTCTCTAACCTGCAACACAGTCTTTATCAGTGCTGCTTTCAGTCCTTCCCCCAGATTCCATTTTCCACAAGCGACGGTCCCACCCAAGTGGGCTTCTTTCATGGTAAGACCCGTGTCCTCCCCTATGTCCTGCAGAGAGCGATGAGCCATGAGAAGCCAAAGTTGGGCGGATCCATATGAATCTAGGAAGTAAGCATCCTTCCTGAGACCATTAGCTGAAGTCCTGCTTCCTCTTTAGGACGCAATGTCTTAAAAAAGCAGGTATAGTCATTGGCTCGGGAAAAGGAGGAGGCCTAAGGACCACCCTAAAGAACAGAGTAGGGGGAGAAACAGAAGTGAAAAGATAGAAGAACTGGGGCACCTGGGTGGCTCCGTAGGTTAAAGCCTCTGCCTTTGGCTCGGTTTATGGTCCCGGGGTCCTGGGCTCGAGACGCCGGATTGGGCTCTCTGCTCGATGGGGAGCCTGCTTCTCCCTCTCTCTCTGCCTGCCTCTCTGCCTACTTGTGATCTCTGTCTGTCACATCAATAAATAAAATCTTGAAGAAGAAGAAGACGAAGGAGAAGGGGAAGGAGAAGAAGAAGGGGGGGGGGGCTGATTTCACCATCCCCAGCCTTTGAAATGATCTGGTATCCCCTCCTAAGAGAGAACCCATTCTCCGCCGAATGTTTCCTACTTCTTTTCACTAAGTATTGCCACCCAACAAGCACATTCCTATGCCACCAAACCGTCTCCGCAAACATAATTTGTAGTATCGGTGTTCTATTCTGCCATGTGAGTCTAGCATCCTGTGTTTAACTACTGTGACATTGTTCCACATTCAGGTGGATTCCAACTCTTGTTTGGGGTGTGTGTGTGTGTGTGTGTGTGTGTGTGTGTGTGTGTGTGTGTGTGAGGGGAGGGTTCTGGGGGTGTGTCCATCTGCATTCAGTAGGTGTAGGGGAGGAAGAATGTTCCCTCTACTCCCCTTCTGAGTTGTTGACTGAGACACCGGTCAGAAAGAGACAGATCCCAGGGAGAGAAACAGTCGATTGACACGTGCAGCGCCCACCAGGCAGAATACACCCACACCAGAAGTCTCACAGAACGGCGGCGGCTCGGAATTCCCATGTCGAGGGCATGTCCTCCACAAAGAAAGATCCGGTTGTGGAGAAATGACAGGAGAGAGGAAAGCAGTTTTGGGCTTCTGAGCTCAGCCCACCACGGGAAGGCCAAGAGATGGAAGGGAACGGGCAGAGGAAGGTTTTCTGGGCACGTTCCTCTGATGCCGTCTGCAGACTGATGAGAATGTCTTCTTTTCCTCCTGCTCCATGGAGGGAAGGTGCCATTCCTAGGCGAGTTTTATCTCCCCCTTTCAGGTCAGGAAGCAGAGGGAGAGGCAAAGAAGTGTCCTCCTCAGGGCTATTGCCTTTCTCTCTCTCTCTCTCTCTCTCTCTCTCTCTCTCTCTCTCTCTTTCTTTCTTTATTCCTATCTCTCTCAAGGTTCTGTGTATGTATTTGACAGAGAGAAACAGAGCGAGGGAGGGAAACAAGCAGGGGCTGGGGGAGTGGGAGAGGGAGAAGCAGGTTTCCCACTGAGCAGGGAGCCAGATGCGATGGGAGCGGGTGTGTGTGTGTGTGTGTGTGTGTGTGTGTGTGCGCGCGCAGCGCGCGCGCGTGCGCTACGCGCCTGAGATGGTGACCTGAGCCTATGGCAGACCCTTAACGCCTGAGCCACCCAGCTTACTGGGTGAAGAACAGCTTACTGTTTCTTAAGCGCTTCACATTCCAAAGAACCCGTGTGCCAAAGCGGTACGGGAGCGGGGAGCGGGGAGCGGGGAGCGGGGGAGCGGGGAGCGGGGAGCGGGGGAGCGGGGAGCGGGGGGGGGGGGGAGCGGGGGGGGGAGCGGGGGGGGCAGCGGGGGGGGGGAGGGGGGCGCCGGCACACAGGAAACCCGTTCTCTCCCTAGGCTACAAAAAGCTCAGTGGCCCCTGGCTGGTTCTCCATAGAGCGCGCTGACTCTTAGATCTGAGTCCTGAGTTGGAGCCCCACCCTGGTTGTAGGGTACACAAGAAAAACAACGACAGAAATAACAATGAAGAGCTCGATAAAGTCCGGCGCGCGTGGCCTCTGCCGCTCTTCCTACTTGGGCTCTCTATCTCGCTGTCAAATGCAGAAGCAAGAATCTTTAAAATGAAAGAAAGAAAGATGGAAAGGAAGGAAAGGAAGGAAGGAAGGAAGGAAGGAAGGAAGGAAGGGGAAGGGGAAAGGGAAGGAAGGGGAAGGGGAAAGGGAAGGAAGGGGAAGGGGAAAGGGAAGGAAGGGGAAGGGGAAAGGGAAGGAAGGGGAAGGGGAAAGGGAAGGAAGGGGAAGGGGAAAGGGAAGGAAGGGGAAGGGGGAGGGGGAAGGGGAAAGGGAAGGGGAAAGGGGAAAGGGAAGGGGGAAAGGGAAAGGGAAGGGGGAAAGGGAAGGGGGAAAGGGAAAGGGGAAGGGGAAGGGGAAGGGGAAGGGAAGGGAGAAAGAAAAAAAAAAATTACTTTCTACGGTGACAGAAGGACGGAGGTAGCCTCCTACCCAACCCCATAGCCTGCCTCCTTTCCAGCCAAATGACCAGCACCTGGGAATGGCTTTGAACCATTCTCCATGACTTGGGCTCGCCTGGTGGAAAAAGCGGGGTGCTGTTCATCTCACTTCTGGGCCAGCGTAAGAGGATGGAGTGAGGGTAGCTCTCGGTGGGGAAGGGGGCGCCACGAGACCCAAGGCGCAGGACCACCAGAGCATGATGAGATCGTTCTGGCCTTAAGGGGTGCAGGATAGCCTGTGAATCCTTTTCCAGGGAAGAAAGAGGCCACGCGAGACAGTGCAAAACACCTTTCCACAGTGTCTGCTGATGATGCTAGGACTTCTGTCCTCAGAGATGGTACCTGTTTAGTACCACTTCAAGTTTTAAGAGAAGGGGTCGGGCGGGAGACTCGGTGGCCCACGAACATCCTGTCGTCGTTCCACTCATCTTCCTAAGCTCATCGTGGAGAACGATGACGCCGTCCAAAGGAGCAGCGCGCCGATCCATGGAAACACCTGGGTGAGCCCCAAAAACGTGACGCTAAGAAAAAGGAACCCGAGAGCCACGGGTGACCTAATGAATGCCTTGGGATTCCAGGGGTAGGTAGGAAGGAGGCAGCCGTCATACCCCAATCCTAGGCAGGACGGAGGGGGGGATCGGAGGCTGTAGGGGGAGACCGGTGAAGAGAGTCAGGGTGAGGGGAGGGGGAGGCGCGGGTGGGAAGCGGGCAGGGGGTGGTAGGGGTGTTTCTTTTCGAAGGGATGGAAACGTTCTGGAAACGGTGGCGAGGGTTGCGCATCTTTGGGAGTCCCCTAAGGAATAAAAGGCTACCGAACCGCGTCCCT
>NW_025721488.1:27500-46321 GCF_922984935.1 Meles meles
CGGCCGGCAGCGCGTGGGGAGCGGTTCCGGGGGGGGGGGGGGAAGGGCGCACCAACGAAGGCGCGAGCCGGGCCGCCAGGTAAACGTGCACGGGATCCCACCGCCACCAGCACGAGAGCGGTCCCGCGACGCCCGGGGACGCCGGCCGGCCTCAGCACCCTTGGCGCACCTTCCCCCGCCAAGAACCGGGCCCCAACGCGACCCCCGCCGCGCGGGGGCCCGTCTGAACCTCCATCCGTCCGTCTGCTCCATCCCGGAGCCACGACCCGGGGGAAGCGCCCCCAGGCGAGAGCGGCCCGACCCGTGCCCGCACGTCACCCCCGGCGGCGACTCGGCACGGGAGCGGGCGGCAGACAGCCGCTCGCACGGCGCAGAGCAAGGAGACGCACGCCGCGGGGGAGCGGCCGCGCGCGCGCACGCTCTCGCACTCGCACGCACGCGGGAGCCCCACGCGCCAGACGCCGGCCAGGCCCGGCGGGATCCTCCCCCGACTCGGAGGGGGGAGGCGCAGGCCGCGGTAGGCAAGAGAGCGACGCTCGGCCCCACCGCGGGGCCGGCAGACCCCTCGCGGAGAGGGGGCTCTGCCCAACACGCGACGGTAGTCACCCCGCATCGGTGGCCACGACGCGCAGAGGAGGGGCGGCGGCTGGGGGTTCCGGTACCCCAAGGCACCCTCTCGGATCGCTAGAGAAGGCTTTCTCACCGAGGGCGCATCGCCCCCACCCATTCGTCCCCCTGACCGGGCTCCGCCCAAGGAAACGCCGTCCCAAAGGCCTCCAGGGCCTGGGAGGGGGCGGGGGTGGGTCTGCGGCAAGGGACAGGCCCAGGACAATCCTGAGCACCCGCGGCCAGAGCCCCACGAGGGGACCGCCTTTGCCTCTTCTACGCACGCCATGCTCCCATCCCCGCCCGGAAGGGACCTCAGGCCTCCACACCGAGGCCACGAGAGGAGCGGAGACGGGCACGGCATGCCGGGCAAAGAGAAGCAGCAGCCCTCGGCTGGCCAGGCGCCGCAGCGCTGGCTCGGCCCGGCGCGGTCACTCACACGCCCCACCAAGTCCTGTCCACACACACCGCCCTGGCACGACGCGCACCAGAGGACGACGAGGTGCCCGCACCCCCACAGAGGGGGGCGGGTGGGCCTCCCTTACCGACTTCCACCACCCGCTCTCCGGACACACCACCGACAGCGGCAGCCCGAGGGGGTCGCTGGGAACGGGAAACGACGCCACCGCTCGGCCTCAGGCACCTGAGACAACCTGGAGCGCTCCAGGGGCACCACAGAGGGCCAGGCGCCACGCGCTCAGCACGCCCGGGCGGTGAGCAGCGCGGCCTCGGGATGGCCCTCCCCGACACAGGGAGGGCGGCTCACCCCGCGTGAAGGAGCCGAGAGCGGCAAGCGAGAGTGTCCGCTGCGTCAGCTGGACCCCACACCCACGGGCGCCCTGAGGCGAGAACCGTGGGAAAGCAGAGTCGGGCCGGAGCCCACAAACCCCCCCGCACCCTCCCCTCAACACCCCCCCACGGCAGCGGGTGGCAGAGGAGGAGGAGGAGCGAGGGGCCCACGGGCAGAACGAGAAGAGCGGTCCCATTCGCCATGAATGTCCGTCCCTCGTCTGACGCGGCTTAGACCCGGCCCGGGAGAACGCGACATCACCACATCGATCAGCGAAAACGTGCCCAAGGAGGAACCCAAGGGGGGAAACGCCTGGCGACGACAACCGACCAGAGGGACCTGCTTTCAGCCTCGCCGGCACCCCTCGAGCCCAGGGCAAGAGCAGCCGGGCAACCCAAGGAGAACGCCTGACACGTGGCACGGAGCCTTGCGGAACGGAGCGGGGGTTACCACGGCCGCAGCCGGGCGCCCACAGCGTGGAGTGAACGGGATAAAGGACCCACGCCACTTGCCCACGCCGCCCTCGGGTGCTGGAGACCAGAGGTGGCACCACAGCCCGGGACCAGCTGGGGGCACGAGAGCCGGCGCACAGGCCCACGCGGACGGCTCCAACGAGCGAGGGCCGAGCCGGATTTGGCACCACGGCCAAGCCCAGAGCCCCGCACGCACCCAGAGGCCCACATCGCTAAGGCGAGTCACTCAAACAGCGTGTCAGCACCTACCTGGCAACAAAACCTGCTCCTTTCCGGGGACAAAATAGCTACGCCATCTGGCGGGGCCTAGCCACGGGTCACCGGGACCTCGTGGGACCGTGGCCTGGCCACTGGCCCCAAACACTGCTCCATTACCCTGCAAAGAGCGGGGGGGGGGGGGGCGCCCCACGGAACCCCCAGGGCCATCTGGTCGACCCCCTGGAGCGTGGGGGAGCGGGCAGCCGGGACCGACCACGGACTCGAGGGAGGTGGAGCCGCCCGGGCCTGGCCGGGTAGCTCCTCCCCTGGTCCGCCTGTCGTCCCCAAGTCGGGACTTAGAAAAAAAATCAAGTTCTGCGGAGGGACCCGCCGGCCCTCAAAAAAAATCAAGTTCTGCGGAGGGGACCCGCCGGCCCTCAAAAAAAAAAATCAAGTTCTGCGGAGGGACCCGCCGGCCCTCAAAAAAAAATCAAGTTCTGCGGAGGGACCCGCCGGCCCTCAAAAAAAATCAAGTTCTGCGGAGGGACCCGCCGGCCCTCAAAAAAAAAAAATCAAGTTCTGCGGAGGGGACCTGCCGGCCCTCAAAAAAAAAATCAAGTTCTGCGGAGGGGACCTGCCGGCCCTCAAAAAAAAATCAAGTTCTGCGGAGGGACCTGCCGGCCCTCAAAAAAAAAATCAAGTTCTGCGGAGGGGACCTGCCGGCCCTCAAAAAAAAATCAAGTTCTGCGGAGGGACCCGCCGGCCCTCAAAAAAAATCAAGTTCTGCGGAGGGACCTGCCGGCCCTCAAAAAAAAAATCAAGTTCTGCGGAGGGGACCTGCCGGCCCTCAAAAAAAAATCAAGTTCTGCGGAGGGACCCGCCGGCCCTCAAAAAAAATCAAGTTCTGCGGAGGGACCTGCCGGCCCTCAAAAAAAAAATCAAGTTCTGCGGAGGGACCTGCCGGCCCTCAAAAAAAATCAAGTTCTGCGGAGGGACCTGCCGGCCCTCAAAAAAAAAATCAAGTTCTGCGGAGGGACCTGCCGGCCCTCAAAAAAAATCAAGTTCTGCGGAGGGGACCTGCCGGCCCTCAAAAAAAAAATCATCAAGTTCTGCGGAGGGACCTGCCGGCCCTCAAAAAAAAATCAAGTTCTGCGGAGGGACCTGCCGGCCCTCGCCTCCTTCTCCCTCTCCCTCTCCCTCGCGGCCCGTGCCTCCACTCGCCGCGTGGCGCCGCACGGCCGCCACGGCCCGGTCCGAGCCGGTCCGAGCCGGTCCGAGCCGGTCCGAGCGGTCGCCGGCTCCCGGGCTGGGACTGGGAGAGGGGGCGGACCCGCGGAGGCGCCCCCTGATGGCCCGACCTCCATGGACATCGCGGCCCGTGCCTCCCCTCGCGGCGTGGCGCCGCCCGCACGGCCGGCCCGGCCCGGTCCGAGCCGGTCCGAGCCGGTCCCCACCTTACGCAGCGGGCCTCGGAAAACTTGGTGAGAAAATCGGGGGCGACGACCAGGACCCCACGCGTGCCCGCGGACGGACCCCTCGCGCCATCCACCGGCTTCCCGGCGAGGCTCGGGCCGGTCCCCAACCGCCCGAGTGTGACACGGGACACAAGGGACACGTGGGACACGGAAGGCCCGATGAACGACCAGAGCCACAGGCCGAACGGCGTCCTCGCACCGCACGCACACACTGTCTCCCATTCCCACGCCGGCGGGCAGGCGGGCGGAGGAGGGGGCACCGGCGGGTGCTGGTCGACCCCTCCAGGAAGCCCCCAACACCCCTCCGCGAGAGCCAGGAGGAGGAGAAGGCGGCGACGGCGGGGGCGGCGCCGCTGCTCCCCCATATACCTGGGGTTTCAATCTCCCGCGAGCCGATCGCGCGCCGACGCCCCAGAGACCGCGGGGACGATCGCTCTAGTGTCGCCGGCCTCCCGGAACTCCAGCTTGGGGACCGCGGCCAAATGCCATCCCTTGCCGACATCGCCCACGTTCCGGCGGGGAGACGCTATATAAAAGCGGCCGCCAGGTGCCGCCAGACAACCGCCACGAAAGACACCGAGGCAGATCCGGAACGCAGGGCCAGTGACAGTCGCGAGGCCGGCCGCCAGGCCGCCCGATCCCCTCCCGGCCCACTTCGGAGGGGCGCGCGGCCCCGGGGCGTCAGCCTCGGCAGCTCACGGCAGGCACGGCGCGACTCCAGCTCGCCCAGGGGAGACTTGGGGAACGCGTCCGGGCCGCTGCCGCCGGAAGGGGGGGGCCCGATTCGCCACGGGGGACACACACACACACACACACACACACACACACACACACCCACCCACCCACCCACCCCACCCCACCCCCACCCCCGGCGGCCCGGCAGGCCTGGAGGCACCAGCTTCCCACTGTGGCATGTGAGCAAGCGGGCGCCCGGGCCTCCGGGAGGACTTAGACAAATGTCCCCGGGCAGGGACTGTAAAACCGAGACCCACGCGAGTACTCCTTTAATGTTGTTGTTGTTGTTGTTGTTGTTGTTGTTGTTGTTGTTGTTGTTGTTGTTGTTGAAGATTTTATTTATTTATTTGACAGACAGAGATCACGAGCAGGCAGAGAGACAGAGAGGAGGAAGTAGCCTCCCTGTCCAGCAGAGAGCCCGATGCGGGACTCGATCCCAAGACCCTGAGATCGTGACCTGAGCTGAAGGCAGAGGCTTCATCTACTGAGGCCCCCCCCCCCCCCCCAGGCATCCCACACGCGCGCACTCCTAAACCAACAACGGATGAACCGTTTTTTTCCTAGCATTTCAAGGGCAGGAGGTCTACTCTGAAGCCAACGATGACACCTCGGGAGGACGGAAAGGGGGTGACTGACACACACCCCCAGAAAGGTGCTCACTGAACCTGTCTCTGCCCGTACCACGATGATGTCTAAGGACAACAAACAGCTGTGGGGAACATCGGTGCCAAGGCAGGGTCGTGGCATCCGTGACCAAAAGCGGAATAAACCCCGGGGCGGGGGTGGGGGGCAGTGGAGGGGGGGTGGGACGGCAGGGAGGCGGCACGGAATGGGGAGGAAGAGAGTTAAAATAGGGGTGCCTGGGTGGCTCAGGGGGTGAAGCCTCTGCCTTCAGCTCAGGTCATGGTCTCAGGGTCCTGGGATCGAGCCCCACATCAGACTCTCTGCTCAGCGGGAAGCCTGCTTCCCCCTCTCTCTCTGTCTGTCTCTCTGCCTACTTGTGACCTCTCTCTGTCAAACAAATAAAATCTTGAAGAAAAAAAAAAAAAAAACAGGGAGGGAGAGAGAGAGAGAGAGAGAGAGAGAGAGAGAGAGAGAGTTAAAATAGCCATTCACTGAAGAAATCCAGTTCCGGAACAGCCGCGCGGTCCAACTCTAGGACACGGCGGCGGGGCGGGGCGGGGCGGGGCGGGGCGGGGAGGGGAGGGGCCGGTGCTTGAGAAGAGGTAAATATTGATGATGAACTAACTATCCCCTGATGTGTGGCGGGGGGGGGGGGACAAGGCGTAGAACTTCCCCCGGCCTGTGAAGGAAAAAAAAACAAAAAACAAAAAACTTTATTCGTTGGTTCTTTTCTTTGTTTGCTGGATTTTCAAGTACACGTATCTCGGGGCGCCTGACTGGCTCCCTCTGAGGACCACACGACTGCGACTCTTGACCTGCGGGGGGGGGGGGGGGGGTCCTGAGTTCCAGCACCACGCTGGATGGATGGGTGGAGAGATTACCTAAAAATATAAAACCTTGAAGACACACACACACACACACACACACACGCACGCACGCACGCACGCGCGCGCGCAGCAGCAGCAGCAGCAGCAGCATTATCTATCCAAGATAAACACCCCTGGGCAGGAAGTGGGGTCAGAGGAAAACAGAAACAGCGGTGGCAGGGGGAGAGGACACTAGAGGGCAACAGAGCAGCAGCATCCTGTCTAGGTGCTCTGGCGCTTTTGTGCTTTACAAAAGCCCAGGAGGAACCTTTCAAAACCTTGGCCCTCCTATCCCCCAGCGGAGAGGGCAGAAGCTACTGTCCAGCAAGAATGCCTTTGATTAGAGGTAACTCTTCTCCCATGAAACTTCACCATTTGAACATGGGCTTTTTCATGGCTTCCTTTCCAAGCCTTTCTCTTTGCCGCCTTCTCACCTCCGTGAATCCCTGATCCCACTTTGCAACAATCCCTACCCATCTCACCCCCGCCGTGCCCCCCCCCCACACACACACCTCTCCCTCCCTCTCTCTCTCTCTCTCTCTCTCTCTCTCTCTCACACACACACACACACACACACACACACACACACACACACACACACATGCCCCGGGATGTAAACTGTTCTCTGTCAACCATCCATCCGGAGCACTCACTATAAAAGTACACGAGGAAAACGCAGACAAGAGAGACATCAAGCAAATACTGTGACTCTGAAGGCTGGGCCCCTATTGAGTCGAGAGAATTGACCAAACAGCAGAACCTGGAAAAGAAGGTTTTCCTCCCAAGTCGGTTCCTCCATCGTTGGCTACACGACGTTCTTTCAGCAGTATTTCCCCAAGAGTGTGACGATCCAAATAAGGTTTCCCAGTGCAAAGTTCATGGGCGCAGACTTCACACCTGTGTTTCAAGGACACGTCTTTCAGGGCACCTAGCTGGCTCGGTCCGGAGGACCCCCAAGGAAGGCAACTCTTGATCTGTGGGGGTCCTGAGTTCCAGGGCCACCCTGGGTGGGTGTACAGAGCTGACACGCCCAAGAAATTTGAACCGCTATGGCGATGTCTGTCAAACACAACAAAGGAAAACAAAGCAAAAATCGGAAATAAAGTCGCCCCTGGTCGAATGCTTTCTTTGCAGAGGCCATGGAGACCCTGCGATGTTGGCAGACAGACAGACACGGTCGGTCGGTCGATGAATCGATGGCACGGAACAGATACCGAAAGAGATATGCCCAAGCGCAAAGGCCGTTCAAAGGAGGAAACATGGCCCACCTCCCCACGAAATCAGAGGACAGTCAGTCATCAGACATCCACAGACCCAACATGCAGGCAGGCAGGCAGGCAAAGAAACAAGACAACTGGGGTGCCTGAGTGGCTCGGTCGGTGAAACGTCTCTGCCTTTAGCTCAGGTCATGATCTCTGGGTCCTGGGATCGAGCCCCGCATCCATCCACTGGGGCTCCCTACTCAGCAGAGACTCTGCTTCTCACCTCCCTCTCCCTGACCCTCCTTTCGGGTCCTTCGCTCCTTCCTTCCTTCGTCCTCCCTCCCTACCACCACCACCACCACCACCACCAACAACAACAACAACAACATTCTTTTTTAAGGAGGGAAAAGAAAGAGAGAAAGAAAGAAAGAAAGAGGAAGAGGAAAGCTTCCATCCAAACAGGCAGATCTCACCCCTCCTACAAATGTGAACTCCAAACGGATCTCACACTTCCATGGGAAACAGAACACCGGAACACACGTGTGTGTGTGTGTGTGTGTGTGTGTGTGTGTGTGTGTGTGTGTGTGTTGGGGGAGGATTCTAGGGGGAAAGCTGGGGATCTAGGGCCAGGCAAAGAGGGTTTAAGACTGGACACCTGAGGCGCGATCCGTAAAAAAAAGAAACGGAGGGGTTGGAAGTCACCAAAATTAAAACCCTAGACTCTGTGAAACACCCTCTGAAGGGGACCCAAGGGCAAAGGACACACAGAGGCCTGAGGGATCAGCCGGGAGTGGGAGGTGGGGGGGGGGGGGGGGGGGTGGTGGTAGTGGTAGAGGGTGTTGCTCAGAGAGAGACAAAATGAGGAAACGCTCCCAGAGGTCGGATCAGGGTCACTAGGAGAACGGGGGTGGGGGGGGTGGGGGGGTGTACAATCCATTCCGTATGGGAAGTCTGCCACACAGCCAAGGGCAAGGAAGAAATCCAAGATTTTCAGGGTCAGGTCCCTTCGAGCAGGTCGTGTCTACGACAAGGCCACCGACTCAGAAAACCAGCGAGGCCGTTTTATGTCTAATTCCAAAGGGACATGAAGTCTGGGGTTGAGAGGCAGGGAGTCCATCCCTGATCATCCCAGAGGCGATTAAAAAGACAGAAGAAGGGGCGCCTGGGTGGCTCCGTGGGTTAAAGCCTCTGCCTTCGGCTCAGGTCATGATCCCAGGGTCCTGGGATCGAGCCCCACCTCGGGCTCTCTGCTCAGCAGGAGGCCTGCTTCCTGCTCTCTCTCTGCCTGCCTCTCTGCCTGCTTGTGATCTCTGTCTGTCAGATAAATAAATAAATCTTAAAAAAAAAAAAAGAAAAAGAAAAAGAAAGACAGAAGAACCGTAGCAAGGACAAACTCTGCAGGGCCCAGGGTCGAATGGCAGGGAAACTTCCGATTTTCTTTTCAACACCCAGGCCCAGGAGCCTATGCCCAGGCACCCTGCCGCTGCGGAGGAGCCCCGGGAATGGCCGGAAAGAGAGGAGCCAGCGATGGCTGGCGGGACCAGGGATGGGGAGAGGGATTCCCGAGGAACCAGGACCCACCCGTGAGCCACTTCCCCAGACTGCCCTGAAGGAAACCAGAACCTGTCACCCCGAAAAGGTGCCCACTGTGGCACGTCAGTTATCTCAAATTCCACTCCTTGTAGGAACCAGGAAGCAGAAAGCCAGCCTCCATCACCAGAGACAGGAGAGGGGAGCCAGAGAATTAGGGTCTGAACCGTCCATGTCGATGAAACTTCTTCAACCAGGCCCCCCCCCCCCCCAACCCCACCCCCACCCCCGTCCTCCCGGGGCTGTCTTTGCCACGGCCTGCCTGCCCCTTGCCCAAACCCCCTGGTCTTGTCCGTTCTTCGTGGATCGAGTCCCTGTCTTGTCTTGTCTTGTCTTGTCTTGTCTTGTCTTGTCTTGTCTTGTCTTTCATTTTTCTTTTCTTTTCTTTTCTTCTTTTTTTTAAGATTTTATCTTATTGACTTATTGGAGAGACAGAGATCACAAGTAGGCAGAGAGGGGGGGCCGGGGGGGGGGGCGGGAAGCAAGCTCCCCATCGAGCAGAGAGCCCGATGCAGGGCTCGATCCCAGGACCCGGAGATCATGACCTGAGTGGAAGGCGGAGGCCCAACCTACCGAACCACCCAGGCACCCCTCGAGTCCCCGTCTTTAGGCCCTTGGGAAGGCGCCCCTGGGCAGGCAAACACCTACCCACGGTTGGATGCCCTTCTCCAGGGAACCTCTTCTGTCGGTCGCCATCCTAGGCCCAGCCACAGACCCTAAGCAGGTAGAGGAGAATGTGTGTCCACCACCACGACCAAACACCCCCACCCCAGCAGGGAGATTGTCCACCTGGAATGTCACTCGGACCAGATGAAGAGAGCCAAGGCAAGAGAAAGGAGGCAACAGCGAGGTCCCCTGACCACTTGTAACCCACTGATGAATCCCTGACACACATAGAGGGTGGAACACCCCTACAACTCCCTCAAGGATTTCGTTCCATGCTTTACCCGTGAGGATTCGCTCTAGTCAGTGTCCCTTCACTCCGACAGCCACCCATGCCCACGATAGGCTAACATCCCTCTTCCAACACGGGGTCCACAGACACACATCGAAAGGGTCCCATGACTCACGCTTGGCTAAAACAAGAGGGACTCACCTCACCTTGACAGCGGGGAGCCCCGCAAGGTCTCGGAGACCTTGCTCGCACCATACACACATTCCTTGGAGACTGACCTCATCCCTAACCCCCACTAACTGGAAACCGTATCACCAGTGACCCCTCACAATCCCAGCACGGCTCTTTCTGCCCACAGGTCCTGTCCCCGTGCTGTAAGAAAAGCACCCTTTTGCACCAAACCCATCTCTGCAATTCTTGCTTGGCCATTTCCCCGGCAGCTCCACATCCGGTCTGCCTGTCTGTCTGTTTTGGGGTTTGTTCCTTCGTGTGTGTGTGTGTGTGTGTGTGTGTGTGTGTGTGTGTGTGCGTGTGTGCGTGTGCGTGCGCGCGTGCGCGCACGCACGTTTCATGGGCCTTTGTTTGTATTTATTTGTTTATTCACTTACTTACTTACTTATTTACTTATTCTGAGTGGTTTTGGGTTCACAGCCAAATTCACTGGAGAATACGGGCAGTACCCACAGGGCACCTGCTCTGCCATCGGTCACGGCTCACTGGC
This sequence comes from Meles meles, assembly GCF_922984935.1. Taxonomy (NCBI): domain Eukaryota; kingdom Metazoa; phylum Chordata; class Mammalia; order Carnivora; family Mustelidae; genus Meles; species Meles meles. Next base: position 37,676 of record NW_025721488.1, read on the forward strand.
CCCTGCCCCGCCCCCCAACACTCAGAGGCACAGGCCTGCTCCCTGAGAGCTTCCCACTCCCCCAGAAGCCTACCGACCAACCGACCATCCGTGGCAAACCTGGTGTATCGCTTACAAGGGATGAATCCACACTGAGGCATCATCATCACCCACTCAGAGCCCAACATTGTCCATTCTCTGGGGTTTTGTTTTCCTTTTTATAACGATTTTATTTATTTATTTGACAGAGAGAGAGAGAGAGAGAGAGAGAGAGAGAGAGACGGACGGACAGACAGACAGACAGACAGACAGATCACAAGTAGGCAGAGAGAAAGGGGAAAGCAGGCTCCCCGCCAAGCAGAGAGCCCGATTCGGGGCTCGATCCCAGGACCCGGAGGTCATGACCAGAGCCGAAGGCAGAGACTTGACTCACTGAGCCACCCAGGCACCCCTCCTTCTGTGGGTTTCGACAAAGGTATCTCACCACCACAGTAGCTCTCTGAATGGTTCCACCGCCTTAAAAATCCTCTGTGCTCTGCCTAGTCACCCTACCCACCCACCTGCACCCTCCCCCCCGCCCCCCCACCCCACACCCTCCACCCCCACCAAAACCCCTGGCAGCCGATGGATCTTTGTTGTCCCTTTCGCCTGCCTGCCATGGAAATTACTCACACGGGGCAAGATTTCACCACTTCAGTGGACTGAGTAGTTTCACGGGATGCCATCGCAATCATGATTTTTTTTCAGTCTCTATATTTCCTCAGAATGTCACCGTCCCTAAGTAAGAAAATACTCCACGTCATCTAGAACTACTCCGATGCCTCCATATTCTGGGAGAAGACAGTTACCGCCAACTTTCAGGCCAACGGGCTGAATCTCTCCACCCTTTCCTCCAGAGCCTGACCAGTAGCTATTCCTGTTGCTTGCAGTACTTTTCCTTGAGATTTTTCGGGAAGCATCCTGCCTCCTTTGGTTCCAATTTGGGCTGCACTCCTTTGAAGCCAAACCTGGTCCAAGAGGGGGAGAAACCCTCTGCCCACACCTGTCCGTCCATGATGCTGTCTGCTACAGTTCATACTCGGCTCTCCAGCCTACTGATCTCGTGACCCTCTCCATCGTTTGGCCTCCTTCAGCATGTCACATGGAGTTGGAACCGTGAGGTGGGTTCACCTCTTCTCTTCTGACCGGCTTCTCTCAGTCAGCAAGACACGCGGGAGTTTCCCTACCTGGCTCCCCATAGCTCCCCAGAGCTCGCTCATCTCTTTCCAAAGCCCCGAGAGCCATTTCTTTCGTGGCCTGGATGTACCCCAGTCTCTGGATCCATTCTCCTCCTGAGGGACTTCTTGATTGCCTCCAGGTTCAAGCCGTTCCTAGTGAAGGGGCCGTGAACGTCTGCGTGTCGGTTTCTGTGCAGACATCCATCTTCAACTCGTTTGGGTCATCGATGCATACCAAGGAGCAGGATTGCTGTGTCATACAGTAAGAGTATGTTTAGCTTGGAGAGGCCATCACCCATATGTCTGGCCTTGGTGGGGGGGGGGGGGGGCACGGGAGCCGAGCGGAGGGCTGTGCACGGAAGGAACGAGGTCATGAAGGAGGGAGGATTCAAAGATGCTGGAAAGGAAGACCTCAGGGTTGGTGGCAGACCCTAAGGATGACATTGACATGAGACAGAGTAACAGGAAAAGGAGCCTACAAATTTGTTTCCTAAAAGTGTCCCATGAAAAAGCCCTCCCGAGGAAAGCCAGACCCTGAGAAGGAGCAAATCCTAGTTGCTGGTATATTGGGTTGAACAAGAAGAGGCGATTGTGGGGCGCCTGGGTGGCTCAGTGGATTAAGCCGCTGCCTTCGGCTCAGGTCATGATCTCAGGGTCCTGGGATCGAGCCCCGCATCGGGCTCTCTGCTCTGCAGGGAGACTGCTTCCTCCTCTCTCTCTGCCTGCCTCTCTGCCTACTTGTGATCTCTCTCTCTGTCAAATAAATAAATAAATCTTAAAAAAAAAAAAAAAAAAAAGAAGAGGCGATTGTGGCAGAGTAACTACACTGTGTGGGGAGTCTACAAGAACACACGATTTTGGAGGAAAGAAAGAAAGAAAGAAACAAACAAACAAACAAACAAACAAGATCAGTTTGTCCAGAATTCTCATGTTCATTCTCAACTTCCTGTCCTTGAAGATAAGAATGTCCCTCACAGGGTATCTGGGTGGCTTAGTCCCTTAAGGGTAAGCGGCTGCCTTTGGCTCAGGTCCTGATCCCACATTCCTGGGATCGAGTCCCACTTCAGGCTCCTTGCTCAGCGGGGAGCCTGCTTCTCCCTCTCCCTCTGCCTGCCCTGCCCCTCCCCCTGCTTCCGCACGCCCAGAATAGATGTGTGTGCGTGCGTGTGTGTACACATATACATATATGTGCGTATATACATATATACATGCGTGTGTGTGTGTGTTCCCCCCCCCCTCTCTCACTCACTCACTCACTCAAAAAAGAAGAAGAAGAAGAAGAAGAAGAAGAAGAAGAAGAAGAAGAAGAAGAAGAAGAAGAAGAGAAAGAAAGAAAGAAAGAAAGAAAGAAAGAAAGAAAGAAAGAAAAAAGGATGTCACTCACTCCCCCTTCTGCGATAGGGGAGACATCTCCCAGGGGAATGGGCAGAGGATGCTTCAGGGGAGAAAGGGGGGAGAGTTATCTCTCCCTCCTTGCACCTGCAGTTGGGGGGGGGGGGGTGTGTGTTTTCTGCTGCTGCTGCTGATGCTGCTGCTACGTTTTAAATATTTTATTTTTTTTTAAGATTTTATTTATTTATTTGACAGAGAGAGATCACAAGTAGGCAGAGAGGCAAGCAGAGAGAGTGAGAGGGAAGCAGGCTCCCTGCCGAGCAGAGAGCCCGATGCGGGACTCGATCCCAGGACCCTGAGATCATGACCTGAGCCGAAGGCAGTGGCCTAAACCACTGAGCCACCCAGGCGCCCCTGCTGCTACGTTTTAGAAGTGTCTGTAGTTGGGGCGCCTGGGTGGCTCAGTGGGTTAAGCCTCTGCCTTCGGCTCAGGTCAAGATCCCAGGGTCCTGGGGTCGAGCCCCGCATCAGGCTCTCTGCTCACAGGGAGCCTGCTTCCTCCTCTCTCTCTCTGCCTGCTTCTCTTCCTACTTGTGATCTCTGTCTGTCAAATAAGTAAATAAAATCTAAAAAAAAAAAAAAAAAAAAAGAAGTGTCTGTAGTTCAACACAGTATTCTGGTTTCCTTTACATCTAAACCTTATCTCAGGTTTGGGTTTTGACAGGACGGAGGGAGGGCGGCCCACATTTTCCATCAACATGGTGGAGAAGGAGAAGAGGGGTGTGGGCCTGTGCATATTCTTCTCCATGGTGGGGTGAGCAGAGGATTCACATTCAGCTCTTGCCAGAAGGGATATAATCTCTCCATAAACAATCAGGCAAAATATCAGGCGAACAGTAAGGGCAAGTAACGGTCAGAGGAACATAGACAAGATCGGCTCTAGAGGCTGGAGTGTCCCAAGCAATGATCTCGGCAGAGGCACGCCAATGTCAAAGATTTCCAGAGACCATGCTTAGGTATGGACGTCATTCCAAAGGTAGGGTGCTATCATCCGGTGAGTGTTGTCTGCTGTCCCCGGCTCCCAGGAGCACTGTATCTTGCCGATACAGTACGAGGCTCATCCCTGGATGGAATTGTGCCAGAGAAAGAGAGACAGCAGCACGTCCTTGAGCCTAAGGTGTGTTGAAGAGAGTGACTCTCTAAAGCACCTTGGGCTGCAGAAGACCCGCTGGGTTTCTGTGGGTTGGTTTTAGGGATTGGTGACCACGGGATGGGTGTGGGTGGGTGTAGTTTGTTTACTTTCGGAACGAGGTGAAAGCCCTCTTCAAGTGGAAGTATTTGCACGGGGTGTCCGGCAGGATGGGAGGGTGTGGCTCGGTCCCTCTACCAGGAAGACAGGAGAATCAGGCCTTTTAAGAACTAGGCAAAGAGGGGCGCCTGGGTGGCTCAGTGGGTTAAAGCCTCTGCCTTCGGCTCAGGTCATGGTCTCAGGGTCCTGGGATCGAGCCCCGCATCAGGCTCTCTGCTCCGCGGGGAACCTGCCTCCTTCTCTCTCTCTGCCTGCCTCTCTGTCTAGTTGTGATTTCTCTCTGTCAAATAAATAAAATATTAAAAAAAAAAAAAAATGGGGCGCCTGGGTGGCTCAGTGGTTTGGGCCGCTGCCTTCGGCTCGGGTCATGATTTCAGGATCCTGGGATCGAGTCCCGCATCGGGCTCTCTGCTCGGCAGGGAGCCTGCTTCCCTCTCACTCTCTCTGCCTGCCTCTCTGCCTGCTTGTGATCTCTCTCTGTCAAATAAATAAATAAAATCTTTAAAAAAAAAAAAAAAAAAAAGAACTAGGCAAAGAGAAGAGTTGAGCTTTGGCCGTCGCAGCACCTGGCACCTCCGCAGAAAAAAATAGAAGGTTCCCAGAATGAATTGAGCTGCAGGAGTCAGCGTGAGCGGACCCCACCACCCTCAGCCCCCACCCCCCCACCCCCCCCAACCCGGGGGCAGGCAGTAGCTATAGTCCAGAGCTCCGGATCTGGGTCCGCCTCCCCCTACCAGGGCTCCCCCTGCCCTCTTCTCAGCCGGGGACGTCTATGTGAGCATGATCCCAGAAAAAAATCTCCCCTCATCCACAGAACTGTTGCCCACAGTTGGACCACTTTGCCTGAGAGACCAACTCATCTGTACCCGACCGTGACTTTTTTCCTAGGGACCCGGGGCCTCGTTCACTACTTAGGATGAACAGCACCACCACCACCACCACCACCACCACCACGCCCGCCACACCCCCTCCCCCCCTCCCCCCCGCCATCCCCACCCCCAGCCTACTGCTCTCCATTCGACCTGAAGACGGCAGGGGTGGGGCGTGGGGGATGGGAGGACCGCTGAAGGGAGGTTCAGGGTGATCCATTCTCATGGGCCTCATTCAATCAAATCGTTTCATTCAAATGCAGAAAGTTTTCTGTTAAAGTCAGAGCCTGGGGCTTCTCTCCTTTGAATGGCGTGCTTCAAATCCCCCAACCCTTAGGCTGTGGCTTGCAAACTTCGGGAGGGAGGAGGCAAGGGGGAAGGAGACAGAGCGTGTCTCAAGAGCTGACCTTATCTGGGGGCAAAAAGAGTCCCCTCCTTTTCCTAACCCAGGAAATGCCGGTAAACCCTTTGGGAATCATGGATGTGGAGGATGACGTCTGACCTGAAAGCCTTCCAAGGGGGGGGGGGGGGTGGTGCAGGTAGGAGGGTGTGGCATGGTGTGGCTGGGTCAGTCGGAGAGAGGGACAGGAAACACAGGATGGTGGTGTCTTAGGACGGAGAGGCCAAACACAGGCATGGACTGATGACGCTGGTGTCTTAGGGGTCAGAAGGCAAACACAGGCATGGAGTGATAAGGGATAAGAGCTTAAGAGTGGCCTGACAGGGGACAGTTCTCACTCATCCACCGAGTTACAGGGCCGAGCAAGCCCACTCCTCTAAGGCGACGGGAACAGTTGATTGATTATCCCTCGACCGGTCCTCCCTCTCCCACCTGCTTTCCAAGGGAAACCCTCTGTCTCATTTCCACATAGCCACTGGCTGTTTCACACGCCACTTTCTGTCCACTAAAAGAAGGAGGGAAGATGGGGAACCATAAACCAGCTCCACAGATAGCACCTCTGCACAGAGGGTTGAGTGTGGGTCTCATTGGGCAAATGGTCACTCCGAGCCTTGATCCCTGGGTTGTTTAAAAAAATGCACTGGAGGGAGCACCTGGCTGGCTCAGTCAAAAGAGCACAGGACTGTGAATCTGATCTCAGTCAGGATCATGAGTTCAAGCCCTGCATTGGGTCCACAGATAATGGAAAATGAATGAATGAATGGAATTTTTTAAAACATAAAAGTATGTCATGTTGTTCTCCCCCCCCCCCCAAAAAAAAAGGAATGGAGGGGCGCCGCAGTCTATGAAGCGTCTGCCTTCAGCTCAGGTCATGATCTCAGGGTACTGAGACTGAGCCCTGCCCCTCTGGGGCTCCCTGCTCAGTGGGGAGTCTTCTCCCTCTCCCTCTGTCCCTCCCCCCACTCGTGTGTTCATGCGTGTGCGCTCGCTCGCGCTCTCGCGCGCGCTCTCTCTCTCTCTCTCTCTCTCTCTCTCTGAAATAACCAACTAACTTACTAAATAACAATCAAACTTCAAAAGAAAAAGGGCAGGGACATGAACGATTATTCACGGGGAACGATGGAGCCTGCACAGTGGGGAAACATCCTATGGACCCTCTATCCCCATGTTTACTTTGGGGTGGAGACTTGACCTGAGAAGGAGGATCATTGAGTCCCTTATGTCAGGAGGTTACCTTAGGAGAAGGAGAAGGGGCTGTGGGCATGCTGTGAGAGCTGGTCTAACCGGAACGGGGTCTCAGGCTCCTTCTCTCAGGTAAGGAGTATCAGGGCCCTGCTTGTTGATAAGCTGCAGCCCCATCCGTCGACCTTCAGTCCAGACTTCTGCAGAGATGCCTGGTATTTGGTAGCAAGGCCTGAAACGAGACGGTAGCTCAGTAGGGGGAACCAATTTTCTGAAAAACAGGCTTGGAGCTTTCAGCCAGCATCAGCCCATTTACCTTATGGGGCATGGTTTCCATCCATCCCTCCCACCACCCCTGTCAAGTTATGCTGTGGCTATTCTTTTATTTCCTCAGGGGAGGTAGGTTTATGGTAAAGAAGTTTCTGTACATCTTAGCGGTAACATGCCTATGTGCCGGGCTCAACAGAGGCTTTTCCCCTGTAGGTTAAAAGGGACTAGAAACAACAGGGAGTCAGACATGCTCTGTTTTCCCCTGTTATCATTCCCCATGGTCAATCCTTCATTCCATTGCTATGGAACAGGGGCAGAGGTCTGCCTTCTATAACTGCTTCAAGCTGAATGAGGGTGCAGTGGAGGCTTTGGAATGGAAGGATCTGAGACAGGGCAGATCGCAATTTTTGGTCCCTAGTGCCAATGGTGGGGGTCTCAGAGAGAGTTCCCTCTCTGAGGGCTTGGATATTTCTCTACACGGTTTGGTACCATATGGCATCATTGATTTTATCCCCAAGTACACTTGTAAGGAATAGTAACAGTAGAGTCTAACCCAATAGTCTCATTCTCTCTCAAATTGACCTGGCATCGGTGGGCATCCAAGAATACACGTGAGGGGCACCTGGGTGGCTCAGTGGGTTAAGCCTCCACCTTCGGCTCAGATCATGATCCCAGGGTCCTGGGTTCGAGCCCCACATCGGGCTCTCTGCTCAGTAGGGAGCCTGCCCCCCCCCCCCCCCCCCCCCGCCCCGCCCGGCCCCACCGCCTCTCGGCCTATTGGTGATCTCTCTCTCTCTCTCTCTCTCTCTGTCAAATCAATCAATCAATCAATCAATCAAAGAATACAGATGAGTAAATTAGTCTGAGCCCCTCCCCCAGCTGGGGAAGGGGGCAAAGGTTGTGGAGGGTTAAGGGTTTCTTCTAGCCAAGTAGCTTAGTGTTTGCCTTTTATTATCAGGGGCCCTACTCCTTCTCCTTTCTCTCCCCCCTCTTCTGTCTTTAAAGATTTTTATTAAGTCATCTCTGCACCTTGGGGCGCCTGGGTGGCTCAGTGGGTTAAAGTTCTCTGCCTTTGGCCGAGGTCATGATCCCAGGGTCCTGGGATCGAGCCCTACATTGGGCTCTCCGTTCCGCGGGGGGCCTGCTTCCTCCTCTCTCTCTGCGTGTCTCTCTGCCTACTTCTGACCCCTGTCTGCCAAATAAATCAATACAATCTTTAGGGGGGGGGGGGGAGAAAAAAAAAAAAAAAGAAAGGAATCTCTGCACCCAGTGCGGGGCTCGAACTCACAACCCCGAGATCAAGCGTCGTGTGTTCTACCGACCGAGCCAGCCAGGTGCCCCTATCTCTATGGGTTCTTATTTCCAAAGAAGAGTTAATACAGGTGCAGCAAGTGGAGTTAAGGATCATAGACTCTGCCTCATTCATCTAGCAATCCGGCAGTTAAGAAGAGGCACTTCTATGCAAAACCCAAAGGAAAACACTGGTTACTGGTTGAAACAAGGGCTCAACCCAGTATCTAAGTCTGGAGTGCTGCCAGTGAGGTCTTGTAAGGCCCTATTTGATATTTTTTATTTGAGCCAGAGGCTTCCATGGAGGTGAAACAAGAACTTTGTTGTTTAACCCCTAGACTGTCCCTGATCCCCTTCCCCCAGGGGACTTAGAAACAAGTCCCGGAAACCAGCTCCGGGTGTGGAGGCCAAGAAAAACAAGACCGTACCCACCTCGAGCCTAGCCCTGTCAGAAGTACAGCCATCTTGGCAAAGCAAAAGCTGGCACCTTGCGCTGTAAGAGTGGGTGAGCATAAGAATGGCCATCCTGAAGGCCGGGAAGCCATTTTCCTGAGCATCGCTAACAGGCCCTACTGCGTACGTGACTCGAGATAAGAGGAACTAGCTCCAACCTGAAAAAGCAACTTACTCCTCTACCACCGGGGCGCTTAGGCGGTGGCGGTGGCGCCACCGGGACCAGATGTTCATAAAAAACAAAGAGTTAACTTGCAGAGATCACAGCAATCCTGCAAGACAGGAGTCTCCCTCGGTTCACAAATGTCCTAGTGATTGACAACAAAGAAGTCATCTTCTCCATAG
>NW_025721489.1:0-46195 GCF_922984935.1 Meles meles
CCTCAGCCTCCGGGGGGTCCCTTCCCTGGCGCCGGCCGCTGGGGCCGGGCCAGACCCGAAAGCCGGGCCCGGGCCCGGGCCTGCTTGCTCAGCCTTCCATTGCCAGGGCCTGAGCCTGGGGGCCTCCGCATGGGGAACCCTGAGTCCCGCGCCACGAGTCCCCCGACCGTCCCAGCGACAACGGCACCTTTCGCGGCTTCGTCCTAGCCGCGGAGTGAGAGATCAGTCCGTTTCCCCACGAGGCCAGCCCCCTCCAGGGGCGCCGGCGCCGCCACGGAGGCGGACGCCCGCCACGGCGCCTCCATCCACTCTGCTCGGGGAAAACTCCCCGGCGCCGCGGCTGCCGGCCGCGCCCCATCGTCGCGGCTCGTTTTCCGGGTGGCCGCGACATGCCCCGAGCGAGAAAGGGCCCTGCTCCACGCGGAACTGGGCGCTGACCAGGGCTGCCCAACGCCGGCCAATTCTCACGAGCGTTTCTGCCCAAATCGATCCCGATTTGGGCAGAACGCTCGTGAGAATTGGCCGGGAAAACGCCCGGCGAGCACACTTCGGGCACCACAGGGCCGCAGGGCCACCCCCCCCCGGGGCCCTGTCCGGGGATCGCGTGTCGTCGCGTTCCGGCACCGCCAGGAGGAGCTCAGGGAGGCGTGCCGGGGGAGGTCGACGCCTCCCGCTCCTCAGCCTCCGGGGGTCCCCTCCCTGGCGCCGGCAGCTGGGGCCGGGCCAGCCCCGAAAGCCGGGCCTGGGCCGGGCCTGCTTGCTCAGCCTTCCGTTGCCAGGGGCCTGAGCCTGAGGCCTCCCCATGGGGAACCCTGAGTCCCGCGCCACGAGTCCCCCGACCATCCCGGCGACAACGGCACCTTTCGCGGCTTCGTCCTAGCCGCGGAGTGAGAGACCAGTCCGTTTCCCCCACAGAGGCCAGCCCCCTCCAGGGGCGCCCCGGCCGCCCGCCACGGCGGAGGCGGACGGCCCGGCCACGGCGCCTCCATCCACTCTGCTCGGGGAAAACTCCCCGGCGCCGCGGCTGCCGGCCGCGCCCCATCGTCGCGGCTCGTTTTCCGGGTGGCCGCGACATGCCCCGAGCGGAGAAAGGGGCCCTGCTCGACGCGGAACTGGGCGCTGACCAGGGCTGCCCAACGCCGGCCAATTCTCACGAGCGTTCTGCCCAAATCGATCCCGATTTTGGGCAGAACGCTCGTGAGAATTGGCCGGAAAACGCCCGGCGAGCACACTTCGGACACCACAGGGCCGCAGGGCGGCCCCCCCCGGGGCCCTGTCCGGGATCGCGTGTCGTCGCGTTCCGGCACCCGCCAGGAGGAGCTCCGGGAGGCGTGCCGGTGGAGGCCGACGCCTCCCGCACCACAGCCTCCGGGGGGTCCCCCTCCCTGGCGCCGGCAGCTGGGGCCGGGCCAGCCCCGAAAGCCGGGGCCCGGGCCCGGGCCTGCTTGCTCAGCCTTCCGTTGCCAGGGGCCTGAGCCTGGGGGCCTCCCGATGGGGAAACGTGTGTCCCGCGGCCACGAGTCCCCCGACCGTCCCGGCGACAACGGCACCTTTCCGCGGCTTCGTCCTAGCCGCGGAGTGAGAGACCAGTCCGTTTCCCCACAGAGGCCAGCCCCCTCCAGGGGCGCCCCGGCCGCCCGCCACGGCGGAGGCGGACGCCCGGCCACGGCGCCTCCATCCACTCTGCTCGGGGAAAACTCCCCGGCGCCGCGGCTGCCGGCCGCGCCCCATCGTCGCGGCTCGTTTTCCGGGTGGCCGCGACATGCCCCGAGCGAGACAGGGCCCTGCTCCACGCGGAACTGGGCGCTGACCAGGGCTGCCCAACGCCGGCCAATTCTCACGAGCGTTCTGCCCAAATCGATCCCGATTTGGGCAGAACGCTCGTGAGAATTGGCCGGAAAAAGCCCGGCGAACACACTTCGGACACCGCAGGGCCGCAGGGCGGCCCCCACCGGGGCCTGTCCGGGATCGCGTGTCGTCGCGTTCCGACACCGCCAGGAGGAGCTCCGGGAGGCGTGCCGCGGGGAGGCCGACGCCTCCCGCTCCTCAGCCTCCGGGGTCCCCTCCCTGGCGCCGGCCCGCTGGGGCCGGGCCAGCCCCGAAACCGGGCCCGGGCCCGGGCCTGCTTGCTCAGCCTTCCGTTGCCAGGGGCCTGAGCCTGGGGGCCTCCCCATGGGGAACCCTGAGTCCCGCGCCACGAGTCCCCCGACCGTCCCCAGTGACAACGGCACCTTTCGCGGCTTCGTCCTAGCCGCGGAGTGAGAGACCAGTCCGTTTCCCCACAAGGCCAGCCCCCTCCAGGGGCGCCCCTGCCGCCCGCCACGGCGGAGGCGGACGCCCGGCCACGGCGCCTCCATCCACTCAGCTAGGGGAAAACTCCCCGGCGCCGTGGCTGCCGGCCGTGCCCCATCGTCGCGGCTAGTTTTCCGGGTGCCGCGACATACCCTGAGCGAGAAATGCCCTGCTCCACGCGGAACTGGGCGCTGACCAGGGCTGCCCAACGCCGGCCCATTCTCACGAGCGTTCTGCCCAAATCGATCCCGATTTGGGCAGAACGCTCGTGAGAATTGGCCGGAAACGCCCGGCGAACACACTTCGGGCACCCCAGGGCCTCATGGCCGCCCCCCCCGGGGCCCTGTCCGGGATCGCGTGTCGTCGCGTTCCGGCACCGCCAGGAGGAGCTCCGGGAGGGCGTGCCGCGGGGAGGCCGACGCCTCCCGCTCCTCAGCCTCCGGGGGTCCCCTGCCTGGCGCCGGGAGCTGGGGCCGGGCCAGCCCCGAAACCCGGGCCCGGGCCCGGGCCTGCTTGCTCAGCCTTCCGTTGCCAGGGGCCTCAGCCTGGGGGCCTCCCCATGGGGAACCCTGAGTCCCGCGCCACGAGTCCCCCGACCGTCCCGGCGACAACGGCACCTTTCGCGGCTTCGTCTTAGCCGCGGAGTGAGAGACCAGTCCGTTTCCCCACAGAGGCCAGCCCCCTCCAGGGGCGCCCCGGCCGCCCGCCACGGCGGAGGCGGACGCCCGGCCACGACGCCTCCATCCACTCTGCTCGGGGAAAACTCCCCGGCGCCGCGGCTGACGGCCGCGCCCCATCGTCGCGGCTCGTTTTCCGGGTGGCCGCGTCATGCCCCGAGCGAGAAATGCCCTGCTCCACGCGGAACTGGGCGCTGACCAGGGCTGCCCAACGCCGGCCTATTCTCACGAGCGTTCTGCCCAAATCGATCCCGATTTGGGCAGAACGCTCGTGAGAATTGGCCAGAAAAAGCCCGGCGAACACACTTCGGGCACCACAGGGCCGCAGGGCCGCCCCCCCCGGGGCCCTGTCTGGGATCGCGTGTCGTCGCGTTACGGCACCGCCAGGAGGAGCTCCGGGAGGCGTGCCGCGGGGAGGCCGACGACTCCCGCTCCTAAGCCTCCGGGGGTCCCCACCCTGGCGCCGGCAGCTGCGGCCGGGCCAGACCCGAAAGCCGGGCCCGGCCTTCCGTTGCCAGGGGCCTGAGCATGGGGGCCTCCCGATGGGGAACCGTGAGTCCCGCGCCACGAGTCCCCCAACCGTCCCGGCGACAACGGCACCTTTCGCGGCTTCGTCCTAGCCGCGGAGAGAGACGAGTCCATTTCCCCACACAGGCCAGCCCCCTCCAGGGGCGCCCCTGCCGCCCGCCATGGCGGAGGCGGACACCCGGCCACGGCGCCTCCATCCACTCTGCTCGGGGAAAAGTCCCCGGCGCCGCGGCTGCCGGCCGCGCCCCATCGTCGCGGCTCGTTTTCCGGGTGGCCGCGACATGCCACGAGCGAGAAAGGGCCCTGCTCCACGCGGAACTGGGCGCTGACCAGGGCTGCCCAACGCCGGCCAATTCTCACGAGCGTTCTGCCCAAATCGATCCCGATTTGGGCAGAACGCTCGTGAGAATTGGCCGGAAAACGCCCGGCGAACACACTTCGGGCAACACAGGGCCGAAGGGCGGCCCCCCCCCGGGGCCCTGTCCGGGATCGCGTGTCGTCGCGTTCCGGCACCGCCAGGAGGAGCTCCGGGAGGCGTGCCGTGGGGAGGCCGACGCCTCCCGCTCCTCAGCCTCCGGGGGTCCCCTCTCTGGCGCCGGCAGCTGGGGCCGGGCCAGCCCCGAAAACCGGGCCCGGGCCCGGGCCTGCTTGCTCAGCCTTCTGTTGCCAGGGGCCTGAGCCTGGGGGCCTCCCCTTGGGGAACCCTGAGTCCCGCGCCACGAGTCCCCCGACCGTCCCGGCGACAACGGCACCTTTCGTGGCTTCATCCTAGCCGCGGATTGAGAGACCAGTCCGTTTCCCCACAGAGGCCAACCCCCTCCAGGGGCTCCCCGGCCGCCCGCCACGGCGGAGGCGGACGCCCGCCACGGCGCCTCCATCCACTCTGCTAGGGGAAAACTCCCCGGCGCCGTGGCTGCCGGCCGAGCCCCATCGTCGCGGCTCGTTTTCCGGGTGGCCGCGACATGCCCCGAGCGAGAAATGCCCTGCTCCACGCGGAACTGGGCGCTGACCAGGGCTGCCCAACGCCGGCCTATTCTCACGAGCGTTCTGCCCAAATCGATCCCGATTTGGGCAGAACTCTCGTGAGAATTGGCCGGAAAAAGCCCGGCGAACACACTTCGGGCACCACAGGGCCGCAGGGCCGCCCCCCCCGGGGCCCTGTCTGGGATCGCGTGTCGTCGCGTTCCGGCACCGCCAGGAGGAGCTCCGGGAGGCGTGCCGCGGGGAGGCCGACGCCTCCCGCTCCTAAGCCTCCGGGGGTCCCCACCCTGGCGCCGGCAGCTGCGGCCGGGCCAGCCCCGAAAGCCGGGCCCGGGCCCGAGCCTGCTTGCTCAGCCTTCCGTTGCCAGGGGCCTGAGCCTGGCGGCCTCCCGATGGGGAACCGTGAGTCCCGCGCCACGAGTCCCCCAACCGTCCCGGCGACAACGGCACCTTTCGCGGCTTCGTCCTAGCCGCGGAGAGAGACAAGTCCATTTCCCCACAGAGGCCAGCCCCCTCCAGGGGCGCCCCGGCCGCCCGCCACGGCGGAGGCGGATGCCCGGCCACGGCGCCTCCATCCACTCTGCTCGGGGAAAAGTCCACGGCACCGCGGCTGCCGGCCGCGGCACATCGTCGCGGCTTGTTTTCCGGGTGGCCGCAACATGCCCCGAGCGAGAAAGGGCCCTGCTCCACGCGGAACTGGTCGCTGACCAGGGCTGCCCAACGCCGGCCAATTCTCACGAGCGTTCTGCCAAATCGATCCCGATTTGCACAGAACGCTCGTGAGAATTGGCCGGAAAACACCCGGCGAACACACTTCGGGCACCACAGGGCCGCAGGGCGGCCCCCCCTGGGGCCCTGTCCGGGATCGCGTGTCGTCGCGTTCCGGCACCGCGAGGAGGAGCTCCGGGAGGCGTGCCGCGGGGAGGCCGAGGCCTCCCGCTCCTCAGCCTCCGGGGGTCCCCTCCCTGGCGCCGGCAGCTGGGGCCGGGCCAGCCCCGAAAGCCGGGCCCGGGCCCGGGCCTGCTTGCTCAGCCATCGGTTGCCAGGGGCCTGAGCCTGGGGGTCTCCCCATGGGGAACCCTGAGTCCCGCGCCACGAGTCCCCCGACCGTCCCGGCGACAAGGGCACCTTTCGCGGCTTCGTCCTAGCCGCGGAGTGAGAGACCAGTCCGTTTCCCCACAGAGGCCAGCCCCCTCCAGGGGCGCCCCGGCCGCCCGCCACGGCGGAGGCGGACGCCCGGCCACGGCGCCTCCATCCACTCTGCTCGGGGAAAACTCCCCGGCGCCACGGCTGCCGGCCGCGCCCCATCGTCGCGGCTCGTTTTCCGGGTGGCCGCGACATGCCCCAAGCGAGAAATGCCCTGCTCCACGCGGAACTGGGCGCTGACCAGGGCTGCCCAACGCCGGCCCATTCTCACGAGCGTTCGGCCCAAATCGATCCCGATTTGGGCAGAAAGCTCGTGAGAATTGGCCGGAAAACGCCCGGCGAACACACTTCGGGCACCACAGGGCCGCAGGGCCGCCCCCCCCGGGGCCCTGTCCGGGATCGCGTGTCGTCGCGTTCCGGCACCGCCAGGAGGAGGTCTGGGAGGCCTGCCGCCGGGAGGCCGACGCCTCCCACTCCTCAGCCTCCGGTGGTCCCCTCCCTGGCGCCGGCAGCTGGGGCCGGGCCAGCCCCGAAACCCGGGCCCGGGCCCGGGCCTGCTTGCTCAGCCTTCCTTTGCCACTGGCCTGAGCCTGGGGGCCTCCCCATGGGGAACCCTGAGTCCCGCGCCACGAGTCCCCCGACCGTCCCGGCGACAACGGCACCTTTCGCGGCTTCGTCCTAGCCGCGGCGTGAGAGACCAGTCCGTTTCCCCACAGAGGCCAGCCCCCTCCAGGGGCGCCCCGGCCGCCCGCCACGGCGGAGGCGGACGCCCGGCCACGGCGCCTCCATCCACTCTGCTCGGGGAAAACTCCCCGGCGCCACGGCTGCCGGCCGCGGCCCATCGTCGC
Source organism: Meles meles (assembly GCF_922984935.1). NCBI lineage: Eukaryota > Metazoa > Chordata > Mammalia > Carnivora > Mustelidae > Meles > Meles meles. Next base: position 6,473 of record NW_025721489.1, read on the forward strand.
GGCTCGTTTTCCGGGTGGCCGCAACATGCCCCGAGCGAGAAAGGGCCCTGCTCCACGCGGAACTGGTCGCTGACCAGGGCTGCCCAACGCCGGCCAATTCTCACGAGCGTTCTGCCCAAATCGATCCCGATTTGGGCAGAACGCTCCTGAGAATTGGCCGGAAAACACCCGGCGAACACACTTCGGGCACCACAGGGCCGCAGGGAGGCCCCCCCCGGGGCCCTGTCCGGGATCGCGTGTCGTCGCGTTCCGGCACCGCCAGGAGGAGCTCCGGGAGGCGTGCCGGGGGAGGCCGACGCCTCCCGCTCCTCAGCCTCCGGGGGTCCCCTCCCTGGCGCCGGCAGCTTGGGCCGGGCCAGCCCCGAAAGCCGGGCCCGGGCCCGGGCCTGCTTGCTCAGCCTTCCGTTGCCAGGGACCTTAGCCTGGGGGCCTCCCCTTGGGGAACCCTGAGTCCCGCGCCACGTGTCCCCCGACCGTCCCGGCGACAACGGCACCTTTCGCGGCTTCGTCCTAGCCGCGGAGTGAGAGACCAGTCCGTTTCCCCACAGAGGCCAGCCCCCTCCAGTGGCGCCCCGGCCGCCCGCCACGGCGGAGGCGGACGCCCGGCCACGGCGCCTCCATCCACTCAGCTAGGGGAAAACTCCCCGGCGCCGTGGCTGCCGGCCGCGCCCCATCGTCGCGGCTCGTTTTCCAGGTGGCCGTGACATGCCCCGAGCGAGAAATGCCCTGCTCCACGCGGAACTGGGCGCTGACCAGGGCTGCCCAACGCCGGCCAATTCTCACGAGCGTTCTGCCCAAATCGATCCCGATTTGGGCAGAACGCTCGTGAGAATTGGCCGGAAAACGCCCGGCGAACACACTTCGGGCACCACAGGGCCTCATGGCCGCCCCCCCCGGGGCCCTGTCCGGGATCGCGTGTCGTCGCGTTCCGGCACCGCCAGGAGGAGCTCCGGGAGGCGTGCCGCGGGGAGGCCGACGCCTCCCGCTCCTCAGCCTCCGGGGGTCCCCTGCCTGGCGCCGGCAGCTGGGGCCGGGCCAGCCCCGAAAGCCGGGCCCGGGCCCGGGCCTGCTTGCTCAGCCTTCCGTTGCCAGGGGCCTGAGCCTGGGGGCCTCCCCATGGGGAACCCTGAGTCCCGCGCCACGAGTCCCCCGACCGTCCCGGCGACAACGGCACCTTTCGCGACTTCGTCTTAGCCGCGGAGTGAGAGACCAGTCCGTTTCCCCACAGAGGCCAGCCCCCTCCAGGGGCGCCCCGGCCGCCCGCCACGGCGGAGGCGGACGCCCGGCCACGGCGCCTCCATCCACTCTGCTCGGGGAAAACTCCCCGGCGCCGCGGCTGCCGGCCGCGCCCCATCGTCGCGGCTCGTTTTCCGGGTGGCCGCGACATGCCCCGAGCGAGAAAGGGCCCTGCTCCACGCGGAACTGGGCGCTGACCAGGGCTGCCCAACGCCGGCCAATTCTCACAAGCGTTCTGCCCAAATCGATCCCAATTTGGGCAGAACGCTCGTGAGAATTGGCCGGAAAACGCCCGGCGAACACACTTCGGGCACCACAGGGCCGCAGGGCGGCCCCCCCCGGGGCCCTGTCCGGGATCGCGTGTCGTCGCGTTCCGGCACCGCCAGGAGGAGCTCCGGGAGGCGTCCCGGGGGAGGCCGACGCCTCCCGCTCCTCAGCCTCCGGGGTTCCCCTCCCTGGCACCGGCAGCTGGGGCCGGGCCAGCCCCGAAAGCCGGGCCCGGGCCCGGGCCTGCTTGCTCAGCCTTCCGTTGCCAGGGGCCTGAGCCTGGGGGCCTCCCCATGGGGAAACCTGAGTCCCGCACCACGTGTCCCCCGACCGTCCCTGCGACAACGGCACCTTTCGTGGCTTCGCCTTGCCGCGGAGTGAGAGAACAGTCCGTTTCCCCACAGAGGCCAGCCCCCTCCAGGAGCGCCCCGGCCGCCCGCAACGGCGGAGGCGGACGCCCGGCCACGGCGCCTCCATCCACTCTGCTCGGGGAAAAGTCCCCGGCGCCGCGGCTGCCGGCCGCGCCCCATCGTCGCGGCTCGTTTTCCGGGTGGCCGCGACATGCCCCGAGCGAGAAAGGGCCCCGCTCCACGCGGAACTGGGCGCTGACCAGGGCTGCCCAACGCCGGCCAATTCTCACGAGCGTTCTGCCCAAATCGATCCCGATTTGGGCAGAACGCTCGTGAGAATTGGCCGGAAAACGCCCGGCGAACACACTTCGGGCACCACAGGGCCGCAGGGAGGCCCCCCCCGGGGCCCTGTCCGGGACCGCGTGTCGTCGCGTTCCGGCACCGCCAGGAGGAGCTCCGGGAGGCGTGCCGCCGGGAGGCCGACGCCTCCCGCTCCTCAGCCTCCGGGGGTCCCTTCCCTGGCGCCGGCCGCTGGGGCCGGGCCAGACCCGAAAGCCGGGCCCGGGCCCGGGCCTGCTTGCTCAGCCTTCCATTGCCAGGGGCCTGAGCCTGGGGGCCTCCGCATGGGGAACCCTGAGTCCCGCGCCACGAGTCCCCCGACCGTCCCAGCGACAACGGCACCTTTCGCGGCTTCGTCCTAGCCGCGGAGTGAGAGATCAGTCCGTTTCCCCACAGAGGCCAGCCCCCTCCAGGGGCGCCCCGGCCGCCCGCCACGGCGGAGGCGGACGCCCGGCCACGGCGCCTCCATCCACTCTGCTCGGGGAAAACTCCCCGGCGCCGCGGCTGCCGGCCGCGCCCCATCGTCGCGGCTCGTTTTCCGGGTGGCCGCGACATGCCCCGAGCGAGAAAGGGCCCTGCTCCACGCGGAACTGGGCGCTGACCAGGGCTGCCCAACGCCGGCCAATTCTCACGAGCGTTCTGCCCAAATCGATCCCGATTTGGGCAGAACGCTCGTGAGAATTGGCCGGAAAACGCCCGGCGAGCACACTTCGGGCACCACAGGGCCGCAGGGCCACCCCCCCCCGGGGCCCTGTCCGGGATCGCGTGTCGTCGCGTTCCGGCACCGCCAGGAGGAGCTCAGGGAGGCGTGCCGGGGGAGGTCGACGCCTCCCGCTCCTCAGCCTCCGGGGGTCCCCTCCCTGGCGCCGGCAGCTGGGGCCGGGCCAGCCCCGAAAGCCGGGCCTGGGCCCGGGCCTGCTTGCTCAGCCTTCCGTTGCCAGGGGCCTGAGCCTGAGGGCCTCCCCATGGGGAACCCTGAGTCCCGCGCCACGAGTCCCCCGACCATCCCGGCGACAACGGCACCTTTCGCGGCTTCGTCCTAGCCGCGGAGTGAGAGACCAGTCCGTTTCCCCACAGAGGCCAGCCCCCTCCAGGGGCGCCCCGGCCGCCCGCCACGGCGGAGGCGGACGCCCGGCCACGGCGCCTCCATCCACTCTGCTCGGGGAAAACTCCCCGGCGCCGCGGCTGCCGGCCGCGCCCCATCGTCGCGGCTCGTTTTCCGGGTGGCCGCGACATGCCCCGAGCGAGAAAGGGCCCTGCTCCACGCGGAACTGGGCGCTGACCAGGGCTGCCCAACGCCGGCCAATTCTCACGAGCGTTCTGCCCAAATCGATCCCGATTTGGGCAGAACGCTCGTGAGAATTGGCCGGAAAACGCCCGGCGAGCACACTTCGGACACCACAGGGCCGCAGGGCGGCCCCCCCCGGGGCCCTGTCCGGGATCGCGTGTCGTCGCGTTCCGGCACCGCCAGGAGGAGCTCCGGGAGGCGTGCCGGTGGAGGCCGACGCCTCCCGCACCACAGCCTCCGGGGGTCCCCTCCCTGGCGCCGGCAGCTGGGGCCGGGCCAGCCCCGAAAGCCGGGCCCGGGCCCGGGCCTGCTTGCTCAGCCTTCCTTTGCCAGGGGCCTGAGCCTGGGGGCCTCCCGATGGGGAAACGTGTGTCCCGCGCCACGAGTCCCCCGACCGTCCCGGCGACAACGGCACCTTTCGCGGCTTCGTCCTAGCCGCGGAGTGAGAGACCAGTCCGTTTCCCCACAGAGGCCAGCCCCCTCCAGGGGCGCCCCGGCCGCCCGCCACGGCGGAGGCGGACGCCCGGCCACGGCGCCTCCATCCACTCTGCTCGGGGAAAACTCCCCGGCGCCGCGGCTGCCGGCCGCGCCCCATCGTCGCGGCTCGTTTTCCGGGTGGCCGCGACATGCCCCGAGCGAGACAGGGCCCTGCTCCACGCGGAACTGGGCGCTGACCAGGGCTGCCCAACGCCGGCCAATTCTCACGAGCGTTCTGCCCAAATCGATCCCGATTTGGGCAGAACGCTCGTGAGAATTGGCCGGAAAAAGCCCGGCGAACACACTTCGGGCACCGCAGGGCCGCAGGGCGGCCCCCACCGGGGCCTGTCCGGGATCGCGTGTCGTCGCGTTCCGACACCGCCAGGAGGAGCTCCGGGAGGCGTGCCGCGGGGAGGCCGACGCCTCCCGCTCCTCAGCCTCCGGGGTCCCCTCCCTGGCGCCGGCCGCTGGGGCCGGGCCAGCCCCGAAACCGGGCCCGGGCCCGGGCCTGCTTGCTCAGCCTTCCGTTGCCAGGGGCCTGAGCCTGGGGGCCTCCCCATGGGGAACCCTGAGTCCCGCGCCACGAGTCCCCCGACCGTCCCAGTGACAACGGCACCTTTCGCGGCTTCGTCCTAGCCGCGGAGTGAGAGACCAGTCCGTTTCCCCACAAGGCCAGCCCCCTCCAGGGGCGCCCCTGCCGCCCGCCACGGCGGAGGCGGACGCCCGGCCACGGCGCCTCCATCCACTCAGCTAGGGGAAAACTCCCCGGCGCCGTGGCTGCCAGCCGTGCCCCATCGTCGCGGCTAGTTTTCCGGGTGGCCGCGACATACCCTGAGCGAGAAATGCCCTGCTCCACGCGGAACTGGGCGCTGACCAGGGCTGCCCAACGCCGGCCCATTCTCACGAGCGTTCTGCCCAAATCGATCCCGATTTGGGCAGAACGCTCGTGAGAATTGGCCGGAAAACGCCCGGCGAACACACTTCGGGCACCCCAGGGCCTCATGGCCGCCCCCCCCGGGGCCCTGTCCGGGATCGCGTGTCGTCGCGTTCCGGCACCGCCAGGAGGAGCTCCGGGAGGCGTGCCGCGGGGAGGCCGACGCCTCCCGCTCCTCAGCCTCCGGGGGTCCCCTGCCTGGCGCCGGGAGCTGGGGCCGGGCCAGCCCCGAAACCCGGGCCCGGGCCCGGGCCTGCTTGCTCAGCCTTCCGTTGCCAGGGGCCTCAGCCTGGGGGCCTCCCCATGGGGAACCCTGAGTCCCGCGCCACGAGTCCCCCGACCGTCCCGGCGACAACGGCACCTTTCGCGGCTTCGTCTTAGCCGCGGAGTGAGAGACCAGTCCGTTTCCCCACAGAGGCCAGCCCCCTCCAGGGGCGCCCCGGCCGCCCGCCACGGCGGAGGCGGACGCCCGGCCACGACGCCTCCATCCACTCTGCTCGGGGAAAACTCCCCGGCGCCGCGGCTGACGGCCGCGCCCCTTCGTCGCGGTTCGTTTTCCGGGTGGCCGCGACATGCCCCGAGCGAGAAAGGTCCCTGCTCCACGCGGAACTGGGCGCTGACCAGGGCTGCCCAACGCCGGTCAATTCTCACGAGCGTTCTGCCCAAATCGATCCCGATTTGGGCAGAACGCTCGTGAGAATTGGCCGGAAAACGCCCGGCGAACACACTTCGGGCACCACAGGGCCGCAGGGCCGCCCCCCCGTGGCCCTGTCCGGGATCGCGTGTCGTAGCGTGCCGGCACCGCCAGGAGGAGCTCCGGGAGGCGTGCCGCGGGGAGGCCGACGCCTCCCGCTCCTAAGCCTCCGGGGGTACCCACCCTGGCGCCGGCAGCTGCGGCCGGGCCAGCCCCGAAAGCCGGGCCCGGGCCCGGGCCTGCTTGCTCAGCCTTCCGTTGCCAGGGGCCAGAGCCTGGGGGCCTCCCGATGGGGAACCGTGAGTCCCGCGCCACGAGTCCCCCAACTGTCCCGGCGACAATGGCACCTTTCGCGGCTTCGTCCTAGCCGCGGAGAGAGACGAGTCCATTTCCCAACAGAGGCCAGCCCCCTCCAGGAGCGCCCCGGCCGCCCGCAACGGCGGAGGCGGACGCCCGGCCACGGCGCCTCCATCCACTCTGCTCGGGGAAAAGTCCCCGGCGCCGCGGCTGCCGGCCGCGCCCCATCGTCGCGGCTCGTTTTCTGGGTGGCCGCGACATGCCCCGAGCGAGAAAGGGCCCCGCTCCACGCGGAACTGGGCGCTGACCAGGGCTGCCCAACGCCGGCCAATTCTCCCGAGCGTTCTGCCCAAATCGATCCCGATTTGGGCAGAACGCTCGGGAGAATTGGCCGGAAAACGCCCGGCGAACACACTTCGGGCACCACAGGGCCGCAGGGAGGCCCCCCCCGGGGCCCTGTCCGGGACCGCGTGTCGTCGCGTTCCGGCACCGCCAGGAGGAGCTCCGGGAGGCGTGCCGCCGGGAGGCCGACGCCTCCCGCTCCTCAGCCTCCGGGGGTCCCCTTCCTGGCGCCGGCAGCTGGGGCCGGGCCAGCCCCGAAAGCCGGGCCCGGGCCCGGGCCTGCTTGCTCAGCCTTCGGTTGCCAGGGGCCTGCGCCTGGGGGTCTCCCCATGGGGAACCCTGAGTCCCGCGCCACGAGTCCCCCGACTGTCCCGGCGACAAGGGCACCTTTCGCGGCTTCGTCTTAGCCGCGGAGTGAGAGACCAGTCCGTTTCCCCACAGAGGCCAGCCCCTTCCAGGGGCGCCCCGGCCGCCCGCCACGGCGGAGGCGGACGCCCGGCCACGGCGCCTCCATCCACTCAGCTAGGGGAAAACTCCCCGGCGCCGCGGCTGCCGGCCGCGCCCCATCGTCGCGGCTCGTTTTCCGGGTGGCCGCGACATGCCCCGAGCGAGAAATGCCCTGCTCCACGCGGAACTGGGCGCTGACCAGGGCTGCCCAACGCCGGCCCATTCTCACGAGCGTTCTGCCCAAATCGATCCCGATTTGGGCAGAACGCTCGTGAGAATTGGCTGGAAAACGCCCGGCGAACACACTTCGGGCACCAGAGGGCCGCAGGGAGGCCCCCCCCGGAGCCCTGTCCGGGACCGCGTGTCGTCGCGTTCCGGCACCGCCAGGAGGAGCTCCGGGAGGCGTGCCGCCGGGAGGACGACGCCTCCCGCTCCTCAGCCTCCGGGGGTCCCCTTCCTGGCGCCGGCAGCTGGGGCCGGGCCAGCCCCGAAAGCCCGGCCCGGGCCCGGGCCTGCTTGCTCAGCCTTCCGTTGCCAGGGTCCTGAGCCTGGGGGTCTCCCCATGGGGAACCCTGAGTCCCGCGCCACGAGTCCCCCGACCGTCCGGCGACAACGGCCCCTTTCGCGGCTTCGTCCTAGCCGCGGAGTGAGAGACCAGTCCGTTTCCCCACAGAGGCCAGCCCCCTCCAGGGGCGCTCCGGCCGCCCGCCACGGCGGAGGACGACGCCCGGCCACGGCGCCTCCATCCACTCTGCTCGGGGAAAACTCCCCGGCGCCGCGGCTGCCCGCCGCGCCCCATCGTCGCGGCTCGTTTTCCGGGTGGCCGCGCCATGCCCCGAGCGAGAAAGGGCCCTGCTCCACGCGGCCCTGGGCGCTGACCACGGCTGCCCAACGCCGGCCAATTCTCACGAGCGTTCTGCCCAAATCGATCCCGATTTTGGCAGAACGCTCGTGAGAATTGGCCGGAAAACGACCGGCGAACACACTTCGGGCACCAGAGGGCCGCAGGGCCGCCCCCCCGGGGCCCTGTCCGGTATCGCGTGTCGTCGCGTTCCGGCACCACCAGTAGGAGCTCCGGGAGGCGGGCCCCGGGGAGGCCGACGCCTCCCGCTCCTCAGCCTCCGGGGGTCCCCTCCCTGGCGCCGGCCGCTGGGGCCGGGCCAGCCCCGAAAGCCGGGCACCGGCCCGGGCCTGCTTGCTCAGCCTTCCGTTGCCAGGGGCCTGAGCCTGGGGGCCTCCGCATGGGGAACCCTGAGTCCCGTGCCACGAGTCCCCCCGACCGTCCCGGCGACGACGGCACCTTTCGCGGCTTCGTCCCAGCCGTGGAGTGAGAGATCACTCCTTTCCCCCACAGAGGCCAGCCCCCTCCACGGGCGCCCCGGCCGCCCGCCACGGCGGAGGCGGACGCCCGGCCACGGCGCCTCCATCCACTCTACTCGGGGACAACTCCCCGGCGCCGCGGCTGCCGGCCGCGCCACATCGTCACGGCTCGTTTTCCGGGTGGCCGCGCCATGCCCCGAGCGAGAAAGGGCCCTGCTCCACGCGGCCCTGGGCGCTGACCAGGGCTTCCCAACGCCGGCCAATTCTCACGAGCGTTCTGCCCAAATCGATCCCGATTTGGGCAGAACGCTCGTGAGAATTGGCCGGAAAACGGCCGGCGAACATACTTCGGGCACCAGAGGGCCGCAGGGCCGCCCCCCCGGGGCCCTGTCCGGTATCGCGTGTCGTCGCGTTCCGGCACCGCCAGGAGGAACTCCGGGAGGCGTGCCGGGGGAGTCCGACGCCTCCCGCTCCTCAGCCTCCGGGGGTCCCCTCCCTGGCGCCGGCAGCTGGGGCCGGGCCAGCCCCGAAAGCCGGGCCTGGGCCCGGGCCTGCTTGCTCAGCCTTCCGTTGCCAGGGGCCTGAGCCTGAGGGCCTCCCCATGGGGAACCCTGAGTCCCGCGCCACGAGTCCCCCGACCATCCCGGCGACAACGGCACCTTTCGCGGCTTCATCCTAGCCGCGGAGTGAGAGACCAGTCCGTTTCCCCACAGAGGCCAGCCCCCTCCAGGGGGGCCCCTGCCGCCCGCCACGGCGGAGGCGGACGCCCGGCCACGGTGCCTCCATCCACTCAGCTAGGGGAAAACTCCCCGGCGCCGTGGCTGCCGGCCGTGCCCCATCGTCGCGGCTAGTTTTCCGGGTGGCCGCGACATGCCCCGAGCGAGAAATGCCCTGCTCCACGCGGAACTGGGCGCTGACCAGGGCTGCCCAACGCCGGCCAATTCTCACGAGCGTTCTGCCCAAATCGATCCCGATTTGGGCAGAACGCTCGTGAGAATTGGCCGGAAAACGCCCGGCGAACACACTTCGGGCACCACAGGGCTTCATGGCCGCCCCCCCCGGGGCCCTGTCCGGGATCGCGTGTCGTCGCGTTCCGGCATCGCCAGTAGGAGCTCCGGGAGGCGTGCCGCGGGGAGGCCGACGCCTCCCGCTCCTCAGCCTCCGGGGGTCCCCTGCCTGGCGCCGGCAGCTGGGGCCGGGCCAGCCCCGAAAGCCGGGCCCGGGCCCGGGCCTGCTTGCTCAGCCTTCCGTTGCCAGGGGCCTGAGCCTGGGGGCCTCCCCATGGGGAACCCTGAGTCCCGCGCCACGTGTCCCCCGACCGTCCCGGCGACAACGGCACCTTTCGCGGCTTCGTCTTAGCCGCGGAGTGAGAGACCAGTCCGTTTCCCCACAGAGGCCAGCCCCCTCCTGGGGCGCCCCGGCCGCCCGCCACGGCGGAGGCGGACGCCCGGCCACGACGCCTCCATCCACTCTGCTCGGGGAAAACTCCCCGGCGCCGCGGCTGCCGGCCGCGCCCCATCGTCGCGGCTCGTTTTCCGGGTGGCCGCGACATGCCCCGAGCGAGAAAGGGCCCTGCTCCACGCGGCCCTGGGCGCCAACCAGGGCTTCCCAACGCCGGCCAATTCTCACGAGCGTTCTGCCCAAATCGATCCCGATTTGGGCAGAACGCTCGTGAGAATTGGCCGGAAAACGCCCGGCGAACACACTTCGGGCACCAGAGGACCGCAGGGCCGCCCCCCCGGGGCCCTGTCCGGTATCGCGTGTCGTCGCGTTCCGGCACCGCCAGGAGGAACTCCGGGAGGCGGGCCCCGGGGAGGCCGGCGCCTTCCGCTCCTCAGCCTCCGGGGTTCCCCTCCCTGGCGCCGGCCGCTGGGGCCGGGCCAGCCCCGAAAGCCGGGCCCGGGCCCGGTCCTGCTTTCTCAGCCTTCCGTTGCCAGGGGCCTGAGCCTGGGGGCCTCCCCATGGGGAACCCTGAGTCCCGCGCCACGAGTCCCCCGACCGTCCCGGCGACAACGGCACCTTTCGCGGCTTCGTCCTAGCCACGGAGTGAGAGACCAGTCTGTTTCCCCACAGAGGCCAGCCCCCTCCAGGGGCGCCCCGGCCGCCCGCCACGGCGGAGGCGGACGCCCGGCCACGGAGCCTCCATCCACTCAGCTAGGGGAAAACTCCCCGGCGCCGTGGCTGCCGGCCGTGCCCCATCGTCGCGGCTCGTTTTCCGGGTGGCCGCGTCATGCCCCGAGCGAGAAATGCCCTGCTCCACGCGGAACTGGGCGCTGACCAGGGCTGCCCAACGCCGGCCTATTCTCACGAGCGTTCTGCACAAATCGATCCCGATTTGGGCAGAACGCTCGTGAGAATTGGCCGGAAAACGCCTGGCGAACACACTTCGGGCACCACAGGGCCGCAGGGAGGCCCCCCCGGGGCCCTGTCCGGGACCGCGTGTCGTCGCGTTCCGGCACCGCCAGGAGGAGCTCCGGGAGGCGTGCCGCCGGGAGGCCGACGCCTCCCACTCCTCAGCCTCCGGTGGTCCCCTCCCTGGCGCCGGCAGCTGGGGCCGGACCAGCCCCGAAACCCGGGCCCGGGCCCGGGCCTGCTTGCTCAGCCTTCCGTTGCCACTGGCCTGAGCCTGGGGGCCTCCCCATGGGGAACCCTGAGTCCCGCGCCACGAGTCCCCCGACCGTCCCGGCGACAACGGCACCTTTCGCGGCTTCGTCCTAGCCGCGGAGTGAGAGACCAGTCCGTTTCCCCACAGAGGCCAGCCCCCTCCAGGGGCGCCCCGGCCGCCCGCCACGGCGGAGGCGGACGCCCGGCCACGACGCCTCCATCCACTCTGCTCGGGGAAAACTCCCCGGCGCCGCGGCTGCCGGCCGCGCCCCATCGTCGCGGCTCGTTTTCCGGGTGGCCGCGACATGCCCCGAGCGAGAAAGGGCCCTGCTCCACGCGGAACTGGTCGCTGACCAGGGCTGCCCAACGCCGGCCAATTCTCACGAGCGTTCTGCCCAAATCGATCCCGATTTGCACAGAATGCTCGTGAGAATTGGCCGGAAAACACCCGGCGAACACACTTCGGGCACCACAGGGCCGCAGGGCGGCCCCCCCTGGGGCCCTGTCCGGGATCGCGTGTCGTCGCGTTCCGGCACCGCCAGGAGGAGCTCCGGGAGGCGTACCGCGGGGAGGCCGAGGCCTCCCGCTCCTCAGCCTCCGGGGGTCCCCTCCCTGGCGCCGGCAGCTGGGGCCGGGCCAGCCCCGAAAGCCGGGCCCGGGCCCGGGACTGCTTGCTCAGCCTTCCGTTGCCAGGGGCCTGAGCCTGGGGGCCTCCCGATGGGGAAACGTGTGTCCCGCGCCACGAGTCCCCCGACCGTCCCGGCGACAACGGCACCTTTGGCGGCTTCGTCCTAGCCGCGGAGTGAGAGACCAGTCCGTTTCCCCACAGAGGCCAGCCCCCTCCAGGGGCGCCCTGGCCGCCCGCCACGGCGGAGGCGGACGCCCGGCCACGGCGCCTCCATCCACTCTGCTCGGGGAAAACTCCCCGGCGCCGCGGCTGCCGGCCGCGCCCCATCGTCGCGGCTCGTTTTCCGGGTGGCCGCGACATGCCCCGAGCGAGACAGGGCCCTGCTCCACGCGGAACTGGGCGCTGACCAGGGCTGCCCAACGCCGGCCAATTCTCACGAGCGTTCTGCCCAAATCGATCCCGATTTGGGCAGAACGCTCGTGAGAATTGGCCGGAAAACGCCCGGCGAACACACTTCGGGCACCACAGGGCCGCAGGGCAGCCCCCCCCGGGGCCTGTCCGGGATCGCGTGTCGTCGCGTTCCGGCACCGCCAGGAGGAGCTCCGGGAAGCGGGCCCCGGGGAGGCCGACGCCTCCCGCTCCTCAGCCTCCGGGGGTCCCCTGCCTGGCGCCGGGAGCTGGGGCCGGGCCAGCCCCGAAACCCGGGCCCGGGCCCGGGCCTGCTTGCTCAGCCTTCCGTTGCCAGGGGCCTCAGCCTGGGGGCCTCCCCATGGGGAACCCTGAGTCCCGCGCCACGAGTCCCCCGACCGTCCCGGCGACAACGGCACCTTTCGCGGCTTCGTCTTAGCCGCGGAGTGAGAGACCAGTCCGTTTCCCCACAGAGGCCAGCCCCCTCCAGGGGCGCCCCGGCCGCCCGCCACGGCGGAGGCGGACGCCCGGCCACGACGCCTCCATCCACTCTGCTCGGGGAAAACTCCCCGGCGCCGCGGCTGACGGCCGCGCCCCTTCGTCGCGGCTCGTTTTCCGGGTGGCCGCGACATGCCCCGAGCGAGAAAGGTCCCTGCTCCACGCGGAACAGGGCGCTGACCAGGGCTGCCCAACGCCGGTCAATTCTCACGAGCGTTCTGCCCAAATCGATCCCGATTTGGGCAGAACGCTCGTGAGAATTGGCCGGAAAACGCCCGGCGAACACACTTCGGGCACCACAGGGCCGCAGGGCCGCCCCCCCGTGGCCCTGTCCGGGATCGCGTGTCGTAGCGTTCCGGCACCGCCAGGAGGAGCTCCGGGAGGCGTGCCGCGGGGAGGCCGACGCCTCCCGCTCCTAAGCCTCCGGGGGTACCCACCCTGGCGCCAGCAGCTGCGGCCGGGCCAGCCCCGAAAGCCGGGCCCGGGCCCGGGCCTGCTTGCTCAGCCTTCCGTTGCCAGGGGCCTGAGCCTGGGGGCCTCCCGATGGGGAACCGTGAGTCCCGCGCCACGAGTCCCCCAACTGTCCCGGCGACAATGGCACCTTTCGCGGCTTCGTCCTAGCCGCGGAGAGAGACGAGTCCATTTCCCAACAGAGGCCAGCCCCATCCAGGAGCGCCCCGGCCGCCCGCAACGGCGGAGGCGGACGCCCGGCCACGGCGCCTCCATCCACTCTGCTCGGGGAAAAGTCCCCGGCGCCGCGGCTGCCGGCCGCGCCCCATCGTCGCGGCTCGTTTTCTGGGTGGCCGCGACATGCCCCGAGCGAGAAAGGGCCCCGCTCCACGCGGAACTGGGCGCTGACCAGGGCTGCCCAACGCCGGCCAATTCTCCCGAGCGTTCTGCCCAAATCGATCCCGATTTGGGCAGAACGCTCGTGAGAATTGGCCGGAAAACGCCCGGCGAACACACTTCGGGCACCAGAGGGCCGCAGGGAGGCCCCCCCCGGAGCCCTGTCCGGGACCGCGTGTCGTCGCGTTCCGGCACCGCCAGGAGGAGCTCCGGGAGGCGTGCCGCCGGGAGGACGACGCCTCCCGCTCCTCAGCCTCCGGGGGTCCCCTTCCTGGCGCCGGCAGCTGGGGCCGGGCCAGCCCTGAAAGCCCGGCCCGGGCCCGGGCCTGCTTGCTCAGCCTTCCGTTGCCAGGGTCCTGAGCCTGGGGGTCTCCCCATGGGGAACCCTGAGTCCCGCGCCACGAGTCCCCCGACCGTCCGGCGACAACGGCCCCTTTCGCGGCTTCGTCCTAGCCGCGGAGTGAGAGACCAGTCCGTTTCCCCACAGAGGCCAGCCCCCTCCAGGGGCGCTCCGGCCGCCCGCCACGGCGGAGGACGACGCCCGGCCACGGCGCCTCCATCCACTCTGCTCGGGGAAAAATCCCCGGCGCCGCGGCTGCCCGCCGCGCCCCATCGTCGCGGCTCGTTTTCCGGGTGGCCGCGCCATGCCCCGAGCGAGAAAGGGCCCTGCTCCACGCGGCCCTGGGCGCTGACCAGGGCTGCCCAACGCCGGCCAATTCTCACGAGCGTTCTGCCCAAATCGATCCCGATTTTGGCAGAACGCTCGTGAGAATTGGCCGGAAAACGACCGGCGAACACACTTCGGGCACCAGAGGGCCGCAGGGCCGCCCCCCCGGGGCCCTGTCCGGTATCGCGTGTCGTCGCGTTCCGGCACCACCAGGAGGAGCTCCGGGAGGCGGGCCCCGGGGAGGCCGACGCCTCCCGCTCCTCAGCCTCCGGGGGTCCCCTCCCTGGCGCCGGCCGCTGGGGCCGGGCCAGCCCCGAAAGCCGGGCACCGGCCCGGGCCTGCTTGCTCAGCCTTCCGTTGCCAGGGGCCTGAGCCTGGGGGCCTCCGCATGGGGAACCCTGAGTCCCGTGCCACGAGTCCCCCCGACCGTCCCGGCGACGACGGCACCTTTCGCGGCTTCGTCCCAGCCGTGGAGTGAGAGATCACTCCTTTCCCCCACAGAGGCCAGCCCCCTCCACGGGCGCCCCGGCCGCCCGCCACGGCGGAGGCGGACGCCCGGCCACGGCGCCTCCATCCACTCTACTCGGGGACAACTCCCCGGCGCCGCGGCTGCCGGCCGCGCCACATCGTCACGGCTCGTTTTCCGGGTGGCCGCGCCATGCCCCGAGCGAGAAAGGGCCCTGCTCCACGCGGCCCTGGGCGCTGACCAGGGCTTCCCAACGCCGGCCAATTCTCACGAGCGTTCTGCCCAAATCGATCCCGATTTGGGCAGAACGCTCGTGAGAATTGGCCGGAAAACGGCCGGCGAACATACTTCGGGCACCAGAGGGCCGCAGGGCCGCCCCCCCGGGGCCCTGTCCGGTATCGCGTGTCGTCGCGTTCCGGCACCGCCAGGAGGAACTCCGGGAGGCGTGCCGGGGGAGTCCGACGCCTCCCGCTCCTCAGCCTCCGGGGGTCCCCTCCCTGGCGCCGGCAGCTGGGGCCGGGCCAGCCCCGAAAGCCGGGCCTGGGCCCGGGCCTGCTTGCTCAGCCTTCCGTTGCCAGGGGCCTGAGCCTGAGGGCCTCCCCATGGGGAACCCTGAGTCCCGCGCCACGAGTCCCCCGACCATCCCGGCGACAACGGCACCTTTCGCGGCTTCATCCTAGCCGCGGAGTGAGAGACCAGTCCGTTTCCCCACAGAGGCCAGCCCCCTCCAGGGGGGCCCCTGCCGCCCGCCACGGCGGAGGCGGACGCCCGGCCACGGTGCCTCCATCCACTCAGCTAGGGGAAAACTCCCCGGCGCCGTGGCTGCCGGCCGTGCCCCATCGTCGCGGCTAGTTTTCCGGGTGGCCGCGACATGCCCCGAGCGAGAAATGCCCTGCTCCACGCGGAACTGGGCGCTGACCAGGGCTGCCCAACGCCGGCCAATTCTCACGAGCGTTCTGCCCAAATCGATCCCGATTTGGGCAGAACGCTCGTGAGAATTGGCCGGAAAACGCCCGGCGAACACACTTCGGGCACCACAGGGCTTCATGGCCGCCCCCCCCGGGGCCCTGTCCGGGATCGCGTGTCGTCGCGTTCCGGCATCGCCAGTAGGAGATCCGGGAGGCGTGCCGCGGGGAGGCCGACGCCTCCCGCTCCTCAGCCTCCGGGGGTCCCCTGCCTGGCGCCGGCAGCTGGGGCCGGGCCAGCCCCGAAAGCCGGGCCCGGGCCCGGGCCTGCTTGCTCAGCCTTCCGTTGCCAGGGGCCTGAGCCTCGGGGCCTCCCCATGGGGAACCCTGAGTCCCGCGCCACGTGTCCCCCGACCGTCCCGGCGACAACGGCACCTTTCGCGGCTTCGTCTTAGCCGCGGAGTGAGAGACCAGTCCGTTTCCCCACAGAGGCCAGCCCCCTCCTGGGGCGCCCCGGCCGCCCGCCACGGCGGAGGCGGACGCCCGGCCACGACGCCTCCATCCACTCTGCTCGGGGAAAACTCCCCGGCGCCGCGGCTGCCGGCCGCGCCCCATCGTCGCGGCTCGTTTTCCGGGTGGCCGCGACATGCCCCGAGCGAGAAAGGGCCCTGCTCCACGCGGCCCTGGGCGCCAACCAGGGCTTCCCAACGCCGGCCAATTCTCACGAGCGTTCTGCCCAAATCGATCCCGATTTGGGCAGAACGCTCGTGAGAATTGGCCGGAAAACGCCCGGCGAACACACTTCGGGCACCAGAGGACCGCAGGGCCGCCCCCCCGGGGCCCTGTCCGGTATCGCGTGTCGTCGCGTTCCGGCACCGCCAGGAGGAACTCCGGGAGGCGGGCCCCGGGGAGGCCGGCGCCTTCCGCTCCTCAGCCTCCGGGGTTCCCCTCCCTGGCGCCGGCCGCTGGGGCCGGGCCAGCCCCGAAAGCCGGGCCCGGGCCCGGTCCTGCTTTCTCAGCCTTCCGTTGCCAGGGGCCTGAGCCTGGGGGCCTCCCCATGGGGAACCCTGAGTCCCGCGCCACGAGTCCCCCGACCGTCCCGGCGACAACGGCACCTTTCGCGGCTTCGTCCTAGCCACGGAGTGAGAGACCAGTCCGTTTCCCCACAGAGGCCAGCCCCCTCCAGGGGCGCCCCGGCCGCCCGCCACGGCGGAGGCGGACGCCCGGCCACGGAGCCTCCATCCACTCAGCTAGGGGAAAACTCCCCGGCGCCGTGGCTGCCGGCCGTGCCCCATCGTCGCGGCTCGTTTTCCGGGTGGCCGCGTCATGCCCCGAGCGAGAAATGCCCTGCTCCACGCGGAACTGGGCGCTGACCAGGGCTGCCCAACGCCGGCCTATTCTCACGAGCGTTCTGCCCAAATCGATCCCGATTTGGGCAGAACGCTCGTGAGAATTGGCCGGAAAACGCCCGGCGAACACATTTCGGGCACCACAGGGCCGCAGGGAGGCCCCCCCGGGGCCCTGTCCGGGACCGCGTGTCGTCGCGTTCCGGCACCGCCAGGAGGAGCTCCGGGAGGCGTGCCGCCGGGAGGCCGACGCCTCCCACTCCTCAGCCTCCGGTGGTCCCCTCCCTGGCGCCGGCAGCTGGGGCCGGACCAGCCCCGAAACCCGGGCCCGGGCCCGGGCCTGCTTGCTCAGCCTTCCGTTGCCACTGGCCTGAGCCTGGGGGCCTCCCCATGGGGAACCCTGAGTCCCGCGCCACGAGTCCCCCGACCGTCCCGGCGACAACGGCACCTTTCGCGGCTTCGTCCTAGCCGCGGAGTGAGAGACCAGTCCGTTTCCCCACAGAGGCCAGCCCCCTCCAGGGGCGCCCCGGCCGCCCGCCACGGCGGAGGCGGACGCCCGGCCACGACGCCTCCATCCACTCTGCTCGGGGAAAACTCCCCGGCGCCGCGGCTGCCAGCCGCGCCCCATCGTCGCGGCTCGTTTTCCGGGTGGCCGCGACATGCCCCGAGCGAGAAAGGGCCCTGCTCCACGCGGAACTGGTCGCTGACCAGGGCTGCCCAAAGCCGGCCAATTCTCACGAGCGTTCTGCCCAAATCGATCCCGATTTGCACAGAATGCTCGTGAGAATTGGCCGGAAAACACCCGGCGAACACCCTTCGGGCACCACAGGGCCGCAGGGCGGCCCCCCCTGGGGCCCTGTCCGGGATCGCGTGTCGTCGCGTTCCGGCACCGCCAGGAGGAGCTCCGGGAGGCGTACCGCGTGGAGGCCAAGGCCTCCCGCTCCTCAGCCTCCGGGGGTCCCCTCCCTGGCGCCGGCCGCTGGGGCCGGGCCAGCCCCGAAAGCCGGGCCCGGGCCCGGGCCTGCTTGCTCAGCCTTCCGTTGCCAGGGGCCTGAGCCTGGGGGCCTCCCCATGGGGAACCCTGAGTCCCGCGCCACGAGTCCCCCGACCGTCCCGGCGACAACGGCACCTTTCGCGGCTTCGTCCTAGCCACGGAGTGAGAGACCAGTCCGTTTCCCCACAGAGGCCAGCCCCCTCCAGGGGCGCCCCGGCCGCCCGCCACGGCGGAGGCGGACGCCCGGCCACGGAGCCTCCATCCACTCAGCTAGGGGAAAACTCCCCAGCGCCGTGGCTGCCGGCCGTGCCCCATCGTCGCGGCTCGTTTTCCGGGTGGCCGCGTCATGCCCCGAGCGAGAAATGCCCTGCTCCACGCGGAACTGGGCGCTGACCAGGGCTGCCCAACGCCGGCCTATTCTCACGAGCGTTCTGCCCAAATCGATCCCGATTTGGGCAGAACGCTCGTGAGAATTGGCCGGAAAACGCCCGGCGAACACACTTCGGGCACCACAGGGCCGCAGGGAGGCCCCCCCGGGGCCCTGTCCGGGACCGCGTGTCGTCGCGTTCCGGCACCGCCAGGAGGAGCTCCGGGAGGCGTGCCGCCGGGAGGCCGACGCCTCCCACTCCTCAGCCTCCGGTGGTCCCCTCCCTGGCGCCGGCAGCTGGGGCCGGACCAGCCCCGAAACCCGGGCCCGGGCCCGGGCCTGCTTGCTCAGCCTTCCGTTGCCACTGGCCTGAGCCTGGGGGCCTCCCCATGGGGAACCCTGAGTCCCGCGCCACGAGTCCCCCGACCGTCCCGGCGACAACGGCACCTTTCGCGGCTTCGTCCTAGCCGCGGAGTGAGAGACCAGTCCGTTTCCCCACAGAGGCCAGCCCCCTCCAGGGGCGCCCCGGCCGCCCGCCACGGCGGAGGCGGACGCCCGGCCACGACGCCTCCATCCACTCTGCTCGGGGAAAACTCCCCGGCGCCGCGGCTGCCGGCCGCGCCCCATCGTCGCGGCTCGTTTTCCGGGTGGCCGCGACATGCCCCGAGCGAGAAAGGGCCCTGCTCCACGCGGAACTGGTCGCTGACCAGGGCTGCCCAACGCCGGCCCATTCTCACGAGCGTTCTGCCCAAATCGATCCCGATTTGGGCAGAACGCTCGTGAGAATTTGCCGGAAAACGCCCGGCGAACACACTTCGGGCAACACAGGGCCGAAGGGCGGCCCCCCCCGGGGCCCTGTCCGGGATCGCGTGTCGTCGCGTTCCGGCACCGCCAGGAGGAGGTCCGGGAGGCGTGCCTTGGGGAGGCCGACGCCTCCCGCTCCTCAGCCTCCGGGGGTCCCCTCTCTGGCGCCGGCAGCTGGGGCCGGGCTAGCCCCGAAAACCGGGCCCGGGCCTGCTTGCTCAGCCTTCTGTTGCCAGGGGCCTGAGCCTGGGGGCCTCCCCTTGGGGAACCCTGAGTCCCGCGCCACGAGTCCCCCGACCGTCCCGGCGACAACGGCACCTTTCGCGGCTTCATCCTAGCCGCGGATTGAGAGACCAGTCCGTTTCCCCACAGAGGCCAACCCCCTCCGGGGGCTCCCCGGCCGCCCGCCACGGCGGAGGCGGACGCCCGGCCACGGCGCCTCCATCCACTCTGCTAGGGGAAAACTCTCCGGCGGCGTGGCTGCCGGCCGAGCCCCATCGTCGCGGCTCGTTTTCCGGGTGGCCGCGACATGCCCCGAGCGAGAAATGCCCTGCTCCACGCGGAACTGGGCGCTGACCAGGACTGCCCAACGCCGGCCTATTCTCACGAGCGTTCTGCCCAAATCGATCTCGATTTGGGCAGAACGCACGTGAGAATTGGCCGGAAAAAGCCCGGCGAACACACTTCGGGCACCACAGGGCCGCAGGGCCGCCCCCCCCCGGGGCCCTGTCTGGGATCGCGTGTCGTCGCGTTCCGGCACCGCCAGGAGGAGCTCCGGGAGGCGTGCCGCGGGGAGGCCGACGCCTCCCGCTCCTAAGCCTCCGGGGGTCCCCACCCTGGCGCCGGCAGCTGCGGCCGGGCCAGCCCCGAAAGCCGGGCCCGGGCCCGGGCCTGGTTGCTCAGCCTTCCGTTGCCAAGGGCCTGAGCCTGGGGGCCTCCCGATGGGGAACCGTGAGTCCCGCGCCACGAGTCCCCCAACCGTCCCGGCGACAACGGCACCTTTCGCGGCTTCGTCCTAGCCGCGGAGAGAGACGAGTCCATTTCCCCACAGAGGCCAGCCCCCTCCAGGGGCGCCCCGGCCGCCCGCCACGGCGGAGGCGGACGCCCGGCCACGGCGCCTCCATCCACTCTGCTCGGGGAAAACTCCCCGACGCCGCGGCTGCCGGCCGCGGCCCATCGTCGCGGCTTGTTTTCCGGGTGGCCGCAATATGCCCCGAGCGAGAAAGGGCCCTGCTCCACGCGGAACTGGTCGCTGACCAGGGCTGCCCAACGCCGGCCAATTCTCACGAGCGTTCTGCCCAAATCGATCCCGATTTTCACAGAATGCTCGTGAGAATTGGCCGGAAAACACCCGGCGAACACACTTCGGGCACCACTGGGCCGCAGGGCGGCCCCCCCTGGGGCCCTGTCCGGAATCGCGTGTCGTCGCGTTCCGGCACCGCCAGGAGGAGCTCCGGGAAGCGTGCCGCGGGGAGGCCGAGGCCTCCCGCTCCTCAGCCTCCGGGGGTCCCCTCCCTGGCGCCGGCAGCTGGGGCCGGGCCAGCCCCGAAAGCCGGGCCCGGGCCCGGGCCTGCTTGCTCAGCCTTCCGTTGCCAGGGGCCTGAGCCTGGGGGCCTCCCGATGGGGAAACGTGTGTCCCGCGCCACGAGTCCCCCGACCGTCCCGGCGACAACGGCACCTTTCGCGGCTTCATCCTAGCCGCGGAGTGAGAGACCAGTCCGTTTCCCCACAGAGGCCAGCCCCCTCCAGGGGCGCCCCGGCCGCCCGCCACGGCGGAGGCGGACGCCCGGCCACGGCGCCTCCATCCACTCTGCTCGGGGTAAACTCCCCGGCGCCGCGGCTGCCGGCCGCGCCCCATCGTCGCGGCTCGTTTTCCGGGTGGCCGCGACATGCCCCGAGCGAGAAATGCCCTGCTGCACCGGAACTGGGCGCTGACCAGGGCTGCCCAACGCCGGCCAATTCTCACGAGCGTTCTGCCCAAATCGATCCCGATTTGGGCAGAACGCTCGTGAGAATTGGCCGGAAAACGCCCGGCGATCACACTTCGGGCACCACAGGGCCGCAGGGAGGCCCCCCCCGGGGCCCTGTCCGGGACCGCGTGTCGTCGCGTTCCGGCACCGCCAGGAGGAGCTCCGGGAGGCGTGCCGCCGGGAGGCCGACGCCTCCCGCTCCTCAGCCTCCGGGGGTCCCCTTCCTGGCGCCGGCAGCTGGGGCCGGGCCAGCCCCGAAAGCCGGGCCCGGGCCCGGGCCTGCTTGCTCAGCCTTCGGTTGCCAGGGGCCTGAGCCTGGGGGTCTCCCCATGGGGAACCCTGAATCCCGCGCCACGAGTCCCCCGACCGTCCCGGCGACAAGGGCACCTTTCGCGGCTTCGTCCTAGCCGCGGAGTGAGAGACCAGTCCGTTTCCCCACAGAGGCCAGCCCCCTCCAGGGGCGCCCCGGCCGCCCGCCACGGCGGAGGCGGACGCCCGGCCACGGCGCCTCCATCCACTCTGCTCGGGGAAAACTCCCCGGCGCCGCGGCTGCCGGCCGCGCCCCATCGTCGCGGCTCGTTTTCCGGGTGGCCGCGACATGCCCCGAGCGAGAAATGCCCTGCTCCACGTGGAACTGGGCGCTGACCAGGGCTGCCCAACGCCGGCCCATTCTCACGAGCGTTCTGCCCAAATCGATCCCGATTTGGGCAGAACGCTCGTGAGAATTGGCCGGAAAACGCCCGGCGAACACACTTCGGGCACCACAGGGCCTCATGACCGCCCCCCCCCGGGCCCTGTCCGGGATCGCGTGTCGTCGCGTTCCGGCACCGCCAGGAGGAGCTCTGGGAGGCGTGCCGCCGGGAGGCCGACGCCTCCCACTCCTCAGCCTCCGGTGGTCCCCTCCCTGGCGCCGGCAGCTTGGGCCGGGCC
This sequence comes from Meles meles, assembly GCF_922984935.1. Taxonomy (NCBI): domain Eukaryota; kingdom Metazoa; phylum Chordata; class Mammalia; order Carnivora; family Mustelidae; genus Meles; species Meles meles. The sequence continues at coordinate 27,897 of NW_025721489.1, forward strand.
AGCCCCGAAACCCGGGCCCGGGCCCGGGTCTGCTTGCTCAGCCTTCCGTTGCCACTCGCCTGAGCCTGGGGGCCTCCACATGGGGAACCCTGAGTCCCGCGCCACGAGTCCCCCGAACGTCCCGGCGACAACGGCACCTTTCGCGGCTTCGTCCTAGCCGCGGAGTGAGAGACCAGTCCGTTTCCCCACAGAGGCCAGCCCCCTCCAGGGGCGCCCCGGCCGCCCGCCACGGCGGAGGCGGACGCCCGGCCACGGCGCCTCCATTCACTCTGCTCGGGGAAAACTCCCCGGCGCCGCGGCTGCCGGCCGCGCCCCATCGTCGCGGCTCGTTTTCCGGGTGGCCGCGACATGCCCCAGCGAGAAAGGGCCCTGCTCCACGCGGAACTGGGCGCTGACAAGGGCTGCCCAACGCCGGCCTATTCTCACGAGCGTTCTGCCCAAATCGATCCCGATTTGGGCAGAACGCTCGTGAGAATTGGCCGGAAAACGCCCGGCGAACACACTTCGGGAACCACAGGGCCGCAGGGCGGCCCCCCCCGGGGCCCTGTCCGGGATCGCGTGTCGTCGCGTTCCGGCACCGCCAGGAGGAGCTCCGGGAGGCGTCCCGGGGGAGGCCGACGCCTCCCGCTCCTCAGCCTCCGGGGTTCCCCTCCCTGGCGCCGGCAGCTGTGGCCGGGCCAGCCCCGAAAGCCGGGCCCGGGCCCGGGCCTGCTTGCTCAGCCTTCTGTTGCCAGGGGCCTGAGCCTGGGGGCCTCCCCTTGGGGAACCCTGAGTCCCGCGCCACGAGTCCCCCGACCGTCCCGGCGACAACGGCACCTTTCGCGGCTTCATCCTAGCCGCGGATTGAGAGACCAGTCCGTTTCCCCACAGAGGCCAACCCCCTCGGGGGGCTCCCCGGCCGCCCGCCACGGCGGAGGCGGACGCCCGGCCACGGCGCCTCCATCCACTCTGCTAGGGGAAAACTCTCCGGCGCCGTGGCTGCCGGCCGAGCCCCATCGTCGCGGCTCGTTTTCCGGGTGGCCGCGACATGCCCCGAGCGAGAAATGCCCTGCTCCACGCGGAACTGGGCGCTGACCAGGACTGCCCAACGCCGGCCTATTCTCACGAGCGTTCTGCCCAAATCGATCTCGATTTGGGCAGAACGCTCGTGAGAATTGGCCGGAAAAAGCCCGGCGAACACACTTCGGGCACCACAGGGCCGCAGGGCCGCCCCCCCCGGGGCCCTGTCTGGGATCGCGTGTCGTCGCGTTCCGGCACCGCCAGGAGGAGCTCCGGGAGGCGTGCCGCGGGGAGGCCGACGCCTCCCGCTCCTAAGCCTCCGGGGGTCCCCACCCTGGCGCCGGCAGCTGCGGCCGGGCCAGCCCCGAAAGCCGGGCCCGGGCCCGGGCCTGGTTGCTCAGCCTTCCGTTGCCAAGGGCCTGAGACTGGGGGCCTCCCGATGGGGAACCGTGAGTCCCGCGCCACGAGTCCCCCAACCGTCCCGGCGACAACGGCACCTTTCGCGGCTTCGTCCTAGCCGCGGAGAGAGACGAGTCCATTTCCCCACAGAGGCCAGCCCCCTCCAGGGGCGCCCCGGCCGCCCGCCACGGCGGAGGCGGACGCCCGGCCACGGCGCCTCCATCCACTCTGCTCGGGGAAAACTCCCCGACGCCGCGGCTGCCGGCCGCGGCCCATCGTCGCGGCTTGTTTTCCGGGTGGCCGCAACATGCCCCGAGCGAGAAAGGGCCCTGCTCCACGCGGAACTGGTCGCTGACCAGGGCTGCCCAACGCCGGCCAATTCTCACGAGCGTTCTGCCCAAATCGATCCCGATTTTCACAGAATGCTCGTGAGAATTGGCCGGAAAACACCCGGCGAACACACTTCGGGCACCACAGGGCCGCAGGGCGGCCCCCCCCGGGGCCCTGTCCGGGACCGCGTGTCGTCGCGTTCCGGCATCGCCAGGAGGAGCTCCGATAGGCGTGCCGCGGGGAGGCCGACGCCTCCCGCTCCTCAGCCTCCGGGGGTCCCCTCCCTGGCGCCGGGAGCTGGGGCCGGGCCAGCCCCGAAAGCCGGGCCCTGGCCCGGGCCTGCTTGCTCAGCCTTCCGTTGCCAGGGGCCTGAGCCTGGGGTCCTCCCCATGGGGAACCCTGAGTTCCGCGCCACGAGTCCCCCGACCGTCCCGGCGACAACGGCACCTTTCGCGGCTTCGTCCTAGCCGCGGAGTGAGAGACCAGTCCGTTTCCCCACAGAGGCCAGCCCCCTCCAAGGGCGCCCCGGCCGACCGCCACGGCGGAGGCGGACGCCCGGCCACGGCGCATCCATCCACTCTGCTCGGGGAAAACTCCCCGGCGCCGCGGCTGCCGGCCGCGCCCCATCGTCGCGGCTCGTTTTCCGGGTGGCCGCGACATGCCCCGAGCGAGAAAGGGCCCTGCTCCACGCGGCCCTGGGCGCTGACCCGGGCTGCCCAACGCCGGACAATTCTCACGAGCGTTCTGCCCAAATCGATCCCGATTTGGGCAGAACGCTCGTGAGAATTGGCCGGAAAACCCCCGGCGAACACTCGTCGGGCACCAGAGGCCCGCAGGGCCGCCCCCCCCGGGGCCCTGTCCGGGATCGCGTGTCGGCGCGTTCCGGCACCGCCAGGAGGAGCTCCGGGAGGCGGGCCCCGGGGAGGCCGACGCCTCCCGCTCCTCAGCCTCCGGGGGTCCCCTCCCTGGCGCCGGCCGCTGGGGCCGGGCCAGCCCTGAAAGCCGGGCCCGGGCCCGGGCCTGCTTGCTCAGCCTTCCGTTGCCAGGGGCCTGAGCCTGGGGGCCTCCGCATGGGGAACCCTGAGTCCCGCGCCACGAGTCCCCCCGACCGTCCCGGCGACCACGGCACCTTTCGCGGCTTCGTCCCAGCCGTGGAGTGAGAGATCACTCCGTTCCCCCACAGAGGCCAGCCCCCTCCACGGGCGCCCCGGCCGCCCGCCACGGCGGAGGCGGACGCCCGGCCACGGCGCCTCCATCCACTCTGCTCGGGGAAAACTCCCCGTCGCCGGGGCCGCCGGTCGCGCCCCATCGTCGCGGCTCGTTTTCCGGGTGGCCGCGCCATGCCCCGAGCGAGAAAGGGCCCTGCTCCACGCGGCCCTGGGCGCTGACCCGGGCTGCCCAACGCGGGCCAATTCTCACGAGCGTTCTGCCCAAATCGATCCCGATTTGGGCAGAACGCTCGTGAGAATTGGCCGGAAAACGCCCGGCGAACACACTTCGGGCACCAGAGGGCCGCAGGGCCGCCCCCCCGGGGCCCTGTCCGGGATCGCGTCTCGGCGCGTTCCGGCACCGCCAGGAGGAGCTCCGGGAGGCGGGCCCCGGGGAGGCCGACGCCTCCCGCTCCTCAGCCTCCGGGGGTCCCCTCCCTGGCGCCGGCCGCTGGGGCCGGGCCAGCCCCGAAAGCCGGGCCCGGGCCCGGGCCTGCTTGCTCAGCCTTCCGTTGCCAGGGGCCTGAGCCTGGGGGACTCCGCATGGGGAACCCTGAGTCCCGCGCCACGAGTCCCCCCGACCGTCCCGGCGACCACGGCACCTTTCGCGGCTTCGTCCCAGCCGTGGAGTGAGAGATCACTCCGTTCCCCCACAGAGGCCAGCCCCCTCCACGGGCGCCCCGGCCGCCCGCCACGGCGGAGGCGGACGCCCGGCCACGGCGCCTCCATCCACTCTGCTCGGGGAAAACTCCCCGGCGCCGGGGCTGCCGGCCGCGCCCCATCGTCGCGGCTCGTTTTCCGGGTGGCCGCGCCATGCCCCGAGCGAGAAAGGGCCCTGCTCCACGCGGCCCTGGGCGCTGACCAGGGCTGCCCAACGCCGGCCAATTCTCACGAGCCTTCTGCCCAAATCGATCCCGATTTGGGCAGAACGCTCGTGAGAATTGGCCGGAAAACGCCCGGCGAACACTCGTCGGGCACCAGAGGGCCGCAGGGCCGCCCCCCCGGGGCCCTGTCCGGGATCGCGTCTCGGCGCGTTCCGGCACCGCCAGGAGGAGCTCCGGGAGGCGGGCCCCGGGGAGGCCGACGCCTCCCGCTCCTCAGCCTCCGGGGGTCCCCTCCCTGGCGCCGGCCGCTGGGGCCGGGCCAGCCCCGAAAGCCGGGCCCGGGCCCGGGCCTGCTTGCTCAGCCTTCCGTTGCCAGGGGCCTGAGCCTGGGGGCCTCCGCATGGGGAACCCTGAGTCCCGCGCCACGAGTCCCCCCGACCGTCCCGGCGACCACGGCACCTTTCGCGGCTTCGTCCCAGCCGTGGAGTGAGAGATCACTCCGTTCCCCCACAGAGGCCAGCCCCCTCCACGGGCGCCCCGGCCGCCCGCCACGGCGGAGGCGGACGCCCGGCCACGGCGCCTCCATCCACTCTGCTCGGGGAAAACTCCCCGGCGCCGGGGCCGCCGGCCGCGCCCCATCGTCGCGGCTCGTTTTCCGGGTGGCCGCGCCATGCCCCGAGCGAGAAAGGGCCCTGCTCCACGCGGCCCTGGGCGCTGACCCGGGCTGCCCAACGCCGGCCAATTCTCACGAGCGTTCTGCCCAAATCGGTCCCGATTTGGGCAGAACGCTCGTGAGAATTGGCCGGGAAACGCCCGGCGAACACACTTCGGGCACCAGAGGGCCGCAGGGCCGCCCCCCCGGGGCCCTGTCCGGAATCGCGTGTCGGCGCGTTCCGGCACCGCCAGGAGGAGCTCCGGGAGGCGGGCCCCGGGGAGGCCGACGCCTCCCGCTCCTCAGCCTCCGGGGGTCCCCTCCCTGGCGCCGGCCGCCGGGGCCGGGCCAGCCCCGAAAGCCGGGCCCGGGCCCGGGCCTGCTTGCTCAGCCTTCCGTTGCCAGGGGCCTGAGCCTGGGGGCCTCCGCATGGGGAACCCTGAGTCCCGCGCCACGAGTCCCCCCGACCGTCCCGGCGACCACGGCACCTTTCGCGGCTTCGTCCCACCCGTGGAGTGAGAGATCACTCCGTTCCCCCACAGAGGCCAGCCCCCTCCACGGGCGCCCCGGCCGCCCGCCACGGCGGAGGCGGACGCCCGGCCACGGCGCCTCCATCCACTCTGCTCGGGGAAAACTCCCCGGCGCCGGGGCCGCCGGCCGCGCCCCATCGTCGCGGCTCGTTTTCCGGGTGGCCGCGCCATGCCCCGAGCGAGAAAGGGCCCTGCTCCACGCGGCCCTGGGCGCTGACCACGGCTGCCCAACGCCGGCCAATTCTCACGAGCGTTCTGCCCAAATCGATCCCGATTTGGGCAGAACGCTCGTGAGAATTGGCCGGAAAACGCCCGGCGAACACACTTCGGGCACCAGAGAGCCGCAGGGCCGCCCCCCCGGGGCCCTGTCCGGGATCGCGTCTCGGCGCGTTCCGGCACCGCCAGGAGGAGCTCCGGGAGGCGGGACCCGGGGAGGCCGACGCCTCCCGCTCCTCAGCCTCCGGGGGTCCCCTCCCTGGCGCCGGCCGCTGGGGCCGGGCCAGCCCCGAAAGCCGGGCCCGGGCCCGGGCCTGCTTGCTCAGCCTTCCGTTGCCAGGGGCCTGAGCCTGGGGGCCTCCGCATGGGGAACACTGAGTCCCGCGCCACGAGTCCCCCCGACCGTCCCGGCGACCACGGCACCTTTCGCGGATTCGTCCCAGCCGTGGAGTGAGAGATCACTCCGTTCCCCCACAGAGGCCAGCCCCCTCCACGGGCGCCCCGGCCGCCCGCCACGGCGGAGGCGGACGCCCGGCCACGGCGCCTCCATCCACTCTGCTCGGGGAAAACTCCCCGGCGCCGGGGCCGCCGGCCGCGCCCCATCGTCGCGGCTCGTTTTCCGGGTGGCCGCGCCATGCCCCGAGCGAGAAAGGGCCCTGCTCCACGCGGCCCTGGGCGCTGACCCGGGCTGCCCAACGCCGGCCAATTCTCACGAGCGTTCTGCCCAAATCGATCCCGATTTGGGCAGAACGCTCGTGAGAATTGGCCGGAAAACGCCCGGCGAACACACTTCGGGCACCACAGGGCCGCAGGGCCGCCCCCCCGGGGCCCTGTCCGGGATCGCGTGTCGGCGCGTTCCGGCACCGCCAGGAGGAGCTCCGGGAGGCGGGCCCCGGGGAGGCCGACGCCTCCCGCTCCTCAGCCTCCGGGGGTCCCCTCCCTGGCGCCGGCCGCTGGGGCCGGGCCAGCCCCGAAAGCCGGGCCCGGGCCCGGGCCTGCTTGCTCAGCCTTCCGTTGCCAGGGGCCTGAGCCTGGGGGACTCCGCATGGGGAACCCTGAGTCCCGCGCCACGAGTCCCCCCGACCGTCCCGGCGACCACGGCACCTTTCGCGGCTTCGTCCCAGCCGTGGAGTGAGAGATCACTCCGTTCCCCCACAGAGGCCAGCCCCCTCCACGGGCGCCCCGGCCGCCCGCCACGGCGGAGGCGGACGCCCGGCCACGGCGCCTCCATCCACACTGCTCGGGGAAAACTCCCCGGCGCCGGGGCCCCCGGCCGCGCCCCATTGTCGCGGCTCGTTTTCCGGGTGGCCGCGCCATGCCCCGAGCGAGAAAGGGCCCTGCTCCACGCGGCCCTGGGCGCTGACCAGGGCTGCCCAACGCCGGCCAATTCTCACGAGCGTTCTGCCCAAATCGATCCCGATTTGGGCAGAACGCTCGTGAGAATTGGCCGGAAAACGCCCGGCGAACACACTTCGGGCACCAGAGGGCCGCAGGGCCGCCCCCCCGGGGCCCTGTCCGGGATCGCGTGTCGGCGCGTTCCGGCACCGCCAGGAGGAGCTCCGGGAGGCGGGCCCCGGTGAGGCCGACGCCTCCCGCTCCTCAGCCTCCGGGGGTCCCCTCCCTGGCACCGGCCGCTGGGGCCGGGCCAGCCCCGAAAGCCGGGCCCGGGCACGGGCCTGCTTGCTCAGCCTTCCATTGCCAGGGGCCTGAGCCTGGGGGTCTCCGCATGGGGAACCCTGAGTCCCGCGCCACGAGTCCCCCCGACCGTCCCGGCGACCACGGCACCTTTCGCGGCTTCGTCCCAGCCGTGGAGTGAGAGATCACTCCGTTCCCCCACAGAGGCCAGCTCCCTCCACGGGCGCCCCGGCCGCCCGCCACGGCGGAGGCGGACGCCCGGCCACGGCGCCTCCATCCACTCTGCTCGGGGAAAACTCCCCGGCGCCGGGGCCGACGGCCGTGCCCCATCGTCGCGGCTCGTTTTCCGGGTGGCCGCGCCATGCCCCGAGCGAGAAAGGGCCCTGCTCCACGCGGCCCTGGGCGCTGACCAGGGCTGCCCAACGCCGGCCAATTCTCACGAGCGTTCTGCCCAAATCGATCCCGATTTGGGCAGAACGCTCGTGAGAATTGGCCGGAAAACGCCCGGCGAACACAGTTCGGGCACCACAGGGCCGCAGGGCCGCCCCCCCGGGGCCCTGTCCGGGATCGCGTGTCGGCGCGTTCTGGCACCGCCAGGAGGAGCTCCGGGAGGCGGGCCCCGGGGAGGCCGACGCCTCCCGCTCCTCAGCCTCCGGGGGTCCCCTCCCTGGCGCCGGCCGCTGGGGCCGGGCCAGCCCCGAAAGCCGGGCCCGGGCCCGGGCCTGCTTGCTCAGCCTTCCGTTGCCAGGGGCCTGAGCCTGGGGGCCTCCGCATGGGGAACCCTGAGTCCCGCGCCACGAGTCCTCCCGACCGTCCCGGCGACCACGGCACCTTTCGCGGCTTCGTCCCAGCCGTGGAGTGAGAGATCACTCCGTTCCCCCACAGAGGCCAGCCCCCTCCACGGGCGCCCCGGCCGCCCGCCACGGCGGAGGCGGACGCCCGGCCACGGCGCCTCCATCCACTCTGCTCGGGGAAAACTCCCCGGCGCCGGGGCCGCCGGCCGCGCCCCATCGTCGCGGCTCGTTTTCCGTGTGGCCGCGCCATGCCCCGAGCGAGAAAGGGCCCTGCTCCACGCGGCCCTGGGCGCTGACCAGGGCTGCCCAACGCCGGCCAATTCTCACGAGCCTTCTGCCCAAATCGATCCCGATTTGGGCAGAACGCTCGTGAGAATTGGCCGGAAAACGCCCGGCGAACACACTTCGGGCACCAGAGGGCCGCAGGGCCGCCCCCCGGGGCCCTGTCCGGGATCGCGTGTCGGCGCGTTCCGGCACCGCCAGGAGGAGCTCCGGGAGGCGGGCCCCGGGGAGGCCGACGCCTCCCGCTCCTCAGCCTCCGGGGGTCCCCTCCCTGGCGCCGGCCGCTGGGGCCGGGCCAGCCCCGAAAGCCGGGCCCGGGCCCGGGCCTGCTTGCTCAGCCTTCCGTTGCCAGGGGCCTGAGCCTGGGGGCCTCCGCATGGGGAACCCTGAGTCCCGCGCCACGAGTCCCCCCGACCGTCCCGGCGACCACGGCACCTTTCGCGGCTTCGTCCCAGCCGTGGAGTGAGAGATCACTCCGTTCCCCCACAGAGGCCAGCCCCCTCCACGGGCGCCCCGGCCGCCCGCCACGGCGGAGGCGGACGCCCGGCCACGGCGCCTCCATCCACTCTGCTCGGGGAAAACTCCCCGGCGCCGGGGCCGCCGGCCGCGCCCCATCGTCGCGGCTCGTTTTCCGGGTGGCCGCGCCATGCCCCGAGCGAGAAAGGGCCCTGCTCCACGCGGCCCTGGGCGCTGACCAGGGCTGCCCAACGCCGGCCAATTCTCACGAGCGTTCTGCCCAAATCGATCCCGATTTGGGCAGAACGCTCGTGAGAATTGGCCGGAAAACGCCCGGCGAACACATTTCGGGCACCAGAGGGCCGCAGGGCCGCCCCCCCGGGGCCCTGTCCGGGATCGCGTCTCGGCGCGTTCCGGCACCGCCAGGAGGAGCTCCGGGAGGCGGGCCCCGGGGAGGCCGACGCCTCCCGCTCCTCAGCCTCCGGGGGTCCCCTCCCTGGCGCCAGCCGCTGGGGCCGGGCCAGCCCCGAAAGCCGGGCCCGGGCCCGGGCCTGCTTGCTCAGCCTTCCGTTGCCAGGGGACTGAGCCTGGGGGCCTCCGCATGGGGAACCCTGAGTCCCGCGCCACGAGTCCCCCCGACCGTCCCGGCGACCACGGCACCTTTCGCGGCTTCGTCCCAGCCGTGGAGTGAGAGATCACTCCGTTCCCCCACAGAGGCCAGCCCCCTCCACGGGCGCCCCGGCCGCCCGCCACGGCGGTGGCGGACGCCCGGCCACGGCGCCTCCATCCACTCTGCTCGGGGAAAACTCCCCGGCGCCGGGGCCGCCGGTCGCGCCCCATCGTCGCGGCTCGTTTTCCGGGTGGCCGCGCCATGCCCCGAGCGAGAAAGGGCCCTGCTCCACGCGGCCCTGGGCGCTGACCAGGGCTGCCCAACGCCGGCCAATTCTCACGAGCGTTCTGCCCAAATCGATCCCGATTTGGGCAGAACGCTCGTGAGAATTGGCCGGAAAACGCCCGGCGAACACACTTCGGGCACCACAGGGCCGCAGGGCCGCCCCCCCGGGGCCCTGTCCGGGATCGCGTGTCGGCGCGTTCCGGCCCCGCCAGGAGGAGCTCCGGGAAGCGGGCCCCGGGGAGGCCGACGCCTCCCGCTCCTCAGCCTCCGGGGGTCCCCTCCCTGGCGCCGGACGCTGGGGCCGGGCCAGCCCCGAAAGCCGGGCCCGGGCCCGGGCCTGCTTGCTCAGCCTTCCGTTGCCAGGGGCCTGAGCCTGGGGGCCTCCGCATGGGGAACCCTGAGTCCCGCGCCACGAGTCCCCCGACCGTCCCGGCGACCACGGCACCTTTCGCGGCTTCGTCCCAGCCGTGGAGTGAGAGATCACTCCGTTCCCCCACAGAGGCCAGCCCCCTCCACGGGCGCCCCGGCCGCCCGCCATGGCGGAGGCGGACGCCCGGCCACGGCGCCTCCATCCACTCTGCTCGGGGAAAACTCCCCGGCGCCGGGGCCGCCGGCCGCGCCCCATCGTCGCGGCTCGTTTTCCGGGTGGCCGCGCCATGCCCCGAGCGAGAAAGGGCCCTGCTCCACGCGGCCCTGGGCGCTGACCAGGGCTGCCCAACGCCGGCCAATTCTCACGAGCCTTCTGCCCACATCGATCACGATTTGGGCAGAACGCTCGTGAGAATTGGCCGGGAAAACGCCCGGCGAACACACTTCGGGCACCAGAGGGCCGCAGGGCCGCCCCCCCGGGGCCCTGTCCGGGATCGCGTGTCGGCGCGTACCGGCACCGCCAGGAGGAGCTCCGGGAGGCGGGCCCCGGGGTGGCCGACGCCTCCCGCTCCTCAGCCTCCGGGGGTCCCCTCCCTGGCGCCGGCCGCTGGGGCCGGGCCAGCCCCGAAAGCCGGGCCCGGGCCCGGGCCTGCTTGCTCAGCCTTCCGTTGCCAGGGGCCTGAGCCTGGGGGCCTCCGCATGGGGAACCCTGAGTCCCGCGCCACGAGTCCCCCCGACCGTCCCCGGCGACCACGGCACCTTTCGCGGCTTCGTCCCAGCCGTGGAGTGAGAGATCACTCCGTTCCCCCACAGAGGCCAGCCCCCTCCACGGGCGCCCCGGCCGCCCGCCACGGCGGAGGCGGACGCCCGGCCACGGCGCCTCCATCCACTCTGCTCGGGGGAAAACTCCCCGGCGCCGGGGCCGCCGGCCGCGCCCCATCGTCGCGGCTCGTTTTCCGGGTGGCCGCGCCATGCCCCGAGCGAGAAAGGGCCCTGCTCCACGCGGCCCTGGGCGCTGACCAGGGCTGCCCAACGCCGGCCAATTCTCACGAGCGTTCTGCCCAAATCGATCCCGATTTGGGCAGAACGCTCGTGAGAATTGGCCGGAAAACGCCCGGCGAACACTCGTCGGGCACCAGAGGGCCGCAGGGCCGCCCCCCCGGGGCCCTGTCCGGGATCGCGTGTCGGCGCGTTCCGGCACCGCCAGGAGGAGCTCCGGGAGGCGGGCCCCGGGGAGGCCGACGCCTCCCGCTCCTCAGCCTCCGGGGGTCCCCTCCCTGGCGCCGGCCGCTGGGGCCGGGCCAGCCCCGAAAGCCGGGCCCGGGCCCGGGCCTGCTTGCTCAGCCTTCCGTTGCCAGGGGCCTGAGCCTGGGGGCCTCCGCATGGGGAACCCTGAGTCCCGCGCCACGAGTCCCCCCGACCGTCCCGGCGACCACGGCACCTTTCGCGGCTTCGTCCCAGCCGTGGAGTGAGAGATCACTCCGTTCCCCCACAGAGGCCAGCCCCCTCCACGGGCGCCCCGGCCGCCCGCCACGGCGGAGGCGGACGCCCGGCCAGGGCGCCTCCATCCACTCTGCTCGGGGGAAAACTCCCCGGCCCCGGGGCCGCCGGCCGCGCCCCATCGTCGAGGCTCGTTTTCCGGGTGGCCGCGCCATGCCCCGAGCGAGAAAGGGCCCTGCTCCACGCGGCCCTGGGCGCTGACCAGGGCTGCCCAACGCCGGCCAATTCTCACGAGCGTTCTGCCCAAATCGATCCCGATTTGGGCAGAACGCTCGTGAGAATTGGCCGGGAAACGCCCGGCGAACACACTTCGGGCACCAGAGGGCCGCAGGGCCGCCCCCCCGGGGCCCTGTCCGGGATCGCGTGTCGGCGCGTTCCGGCACCGCCAGGAGGAGCTCCGGGAGGCGGGCCCCGGGGAGGCTGACGCCTCCCGCTCCTCAGCCTCCGGGGGTCCCCTCCCTGGCGCCGGCCGCTGGGGCCGGGCCAGCCCCGAAAGCCGGGCCCGGGCCCGGGCCTGCTTGCTCAGCCTTCCGTTGCCAGGGGCCTGAGCCTGGGGGCCTCCGCATGGGGAACCCTGAGTCCCGCGCCACGAGTCCCCCCGACCGTCCCGGCGACCACGGCACCTTTCGCGGGCTTCGTCCCAGCCGTGGAGTGAGAGATCACTCCGTTCCCCCACAGAGGCCAGCCCCCTCCACGGGCGCCCCGGCCGCCCGCCACGGCGGAGGCGGACGCCCGGCCACGGCGCCTCCATCCACTCTGCTCGGGGAAAACTCCCCGGCGCCGGGGCCGCCGGCCGCGCCCCATCGTCGCGGCTCGTTTTCCGGGTGGGCCGCGCCATGCCCCGAGCGAGAAAGGGCCCTGCTCCACGCGGCCCTGGGCGCTGACCAGGGCTGCCCAACGCCGGCCAATTCTCACGAGCCTTCTGCCCAAATCGATCCCGATTTGGGCAGAACGCTCGTGAGAATTGGCCCGAAAACGCCCGGCGAACACACTTCGGGCACCACAGGGCCGCAGGGCCGCCCCCCCGGGGCCCTGTCCGGGATCGCGTCTCGGCGCGTTCCGGCACCGCCAGGAGGAGCTCCGGGAGGCGGGCCCCGGGGAGGCCGACGCCTCCCGCTCCTCAGCCTCCGGGGGTCCCCTCCCTGGCGCCGGCCGCTGGGGCCGGGCCAGCCCCGAAAGCCGGGCCCGGGCCCGGGCCTGCTTGCTCAGCCTTCCGTTGCCAGGGGCCTGAGCCTGGGGGCCTCCGCATGGGGAACCCTGAGTCCCGCGCCACGAGTCCCCCCGACCGTCCCGGCGACCACGGCACCTTTCGCGGCTTCGTCCCAGCCGTGGAGTGAGAGATCACTCCGTTCCCCCACAGAGGCCAGCCCCCTCCACGGGTGCCCCGGCCGCCCGCCACGGCGGAGGCGGACGCCCGGCCACGGCGCCTCCATCCACTCTGCTCGGGGAAAACTCCCCGGCGCCGGGGCCGCCGACCGCGCCCCATCGTCGCGGCTCGTTTTCCGGGTGGCCGCGCCATGCCCCGAGCGAGAAAGGGCCCTATTCCACACGCGGCCCTGGGCGCTGACCAGGGCTGCCAAAGGCCGGCCAATTCTCACGAGCCTTCTGCCCAAATCGATCCCGATTTGGGCAGAACGCTCGTGAGAATTGGCCGGAAAACGCCCGGCGAACACACTTCGGGCACCAGAGGGCCGCAGGGCCGCCCCCCCGAAGCCCTGTCCGGGATCGCGTGTCGGCGCGTTCCGGCACCGCCAGGAGGAGCTCCGGGAGGCGGGCCCCGGGGAGGCTGACGCCTCCCGCTCCTCAGCCTCCGGGGGTCCCCTCCCTGGCGCCGGCCGCTGGGGCCGTGCCAGCCCCGAAAGCCGGGCCCGGGCCCGGGCCTGCTTGCTCAGCCTTCCGTTGCCAGGGGCCTGAGCCTGGGGGCCTCCGCATGGGGAACCCTGAGTCCCGCGCCACGAGTCCCCCCGACCGTCCCGGCGACCACGGCACCTTTCGCGGCTTCGTCCCAGCCGTGGAGTGAGAGATCACTCCGTTCCCCCACAGAGGCCAGCCCCCTCCACGGGCGCCCCGGCCGCCCGCCACGGCGGAGGCGGACGCCCGGCCACGGCGCCTCCATCCACTCTGCTCGGGGGAAAACTCCCCGGCGCCGGGGCCGCCGGCCGCGCCCCATCGTCGCGGCTCGTTTTCCGGGTGGCCGCGCCATGCCCCGAGCGAGAAAGGGCCCTGCTCCACGCGGCCCTGGGCGCTGACCAGGGCTGCCCAACGCCGGCCAATTCTCACGAGCGTTCTGCCCAAATCGATCCCGATTTGGGCAGAACGCTCGTGAGAATTGGCCGGAAAACGCCCGGCGAACACACTTCGGGCACCACAGGGCCTGCAGGGCCGCCCCCCCGGAGCCCTGTCCGGGATCGCGTGTCGGCGCGTTCCGTCACCGCAAGGAGGAGCTCCGGGAGGCGGGCCCCCGGGGAGGCCGACGCCTCCCGCTCCTCAGCCTCCGGGGGTCCCTCCCTGGCGCCGGCCGCTGGGGCCGGGCCAGCCCCGAAAGCCGGGCCCGGGCCCGGGCCTGCTTGCTCAGCCTTCCGTTGCCAGGGGCCTGAGCCTGGGGGCCTCCGCATGGGGAACCATGAGTCCCGCGCCACGAGTCCCCCCGACCGTCCCGGCGACCACGGCACCTTTCGCGGCTTCGTCCCAGCCGTGGAGTGAGAGATCACTCCGTTCCCCCACAGAGGCCAGCCCCCTCCACGGGTGCCCCCGGCCGCCCGCCCACGGCGGAGGCGGACGCCCGGCCACGGCGCCTCCATCCACTCTGCTCGGGGGAAAACTCCCCGGCGCCGGGACCGCCGGCCGCGACCCATCGTCGCGGCTCGTTTTCCGGGTGGCCGCGCCATGCCCCGAGCGAGAAAGGGCCCTGCTCCACGCGGCCCTGGGCGCTGACCAGGGCTGCCCAACGCCGGCCAATTCTCACGAGCCTTCTGCCCAAATCGATCCCGATTTGGACAGAACGCTCGTGAGAATTGGCCCGAAAACGCCCGGCGAACACACGTCGGGCACCACAGGGCCGCAGGTCCGCCCCCCCGGGGCCCTGTCCGGGATCGCGTCTCGGCGCGTTCCGGCACCGCCAGGAGGAGCTCCGGGAGGCGGGCCCCGGGGAGGCCGACGCCTCCCGCTCCTCAGCCTCCGGGGGTCCCCTCCCTGGCGCCGGCCGCTGGGGCCGGGCCAGCCCCGAAAGCCGGGCCCCGGGCCCGGTCCTGCTTGCTCAGCCTTCCGTTGCCAGGGGCCTGAGCCTGGGGGGCCTCCGCATGGGGAACCCTGAGTCCCGCGCCACGAGTCCCCCCGACCGTCCCGGCGACCACGGCACCTTTCGCGGCTTCGTCCCAGCCGTGGAGTGAGAGATCACTCCGTTCCCCCACAGAGGCCAGCCCCCTCCACGGGCGCCCCGGCCGCCCGCCAAGGCGGAGGCGGACGCCCGGCCACGGCGCCTCCATCCACTCTGCTCGGGGAAAACTCCCCGGCGCCGGGGCCGCCGACCGCGCCCCATCGTCGCGGCTCGTTTTCCGGGTGGCCGCGCCATGCCCCGAGCGAGAAAGGGCCCTGCTCCACGCGGCCCTGGGCGCTGACCAGGGCTGCCCAAGGCCGGCCAATTCTCACGAGCCTTCTGCCCAAATCGATCCCGATTTGGGCAGAACGCTCGTGAGAATTGGCCGGAAAACGCCCGGCGAACACACTTCGGGCACCAGAGGGCCGCAGGGCCGCCCCCCCGAAGCCTGTCCGGGATCGCGTCTCAGCGCGTTCCGGCACCGCCAGGAGGAGCTCCGGGAGGCGGGCCCCGGGGAGGTCGACGCCTCCCGCTCCTCAGCCTCCGGGGGTCCCCTCCCTGGCGCCGGCCGCTGGGGCCGGGCCAGCCCCGAAAGCCGGGCCCGGGCCCGGGCCTGCTTGCTCAGCCTTCCGTTGCCAGGGGCCTGAGCCTGGGGGACTCCGCATGGGGAACCCTGAGTCCCGCGCCACGAGTCCCCCCCGACCGTCCCGGCGACCACGGCACCTTTCGCGGCTTCGTCCCAGCCGTGGAGTGAGAGATCACTCCGTTCCCCCACAGAGGCCAGCCCCCTCCACGGGCGCCCCGGCCGCCCGCCACGGCGGAGGCGGACGCCCGGCCACGGCGCCTCCATCCACTCTGCTCGGGGAAAACTCCCCGGCGCCGGGGCCGCCGGCCGCGCCCCATCGTCGCGGCTCGTTTTCCAGGTGGCGCGACATGCCCCGAGCGAGAAAGGGCCCTGCTCCACGCGGCCCTGGGCGCTGACCAGGGCTGCCCAACGCCGGCCAATTCTCACGAGCGTTCTGCCCAAATCGATCCCGATTTGGGCAGAACGCTCGTGAGAATTGGCCGGAAAACGCCCGGCGAACACACTTCGGGCACCAGAGGGCCGCAGGGCCGCCCCCCCGGGGCCCTGTCCGGGATCGCGTGTCGGCGCGTTCCGGCACCGCCAGGAGGAGCTCCGGGAGGCGGGCCCCGGGGAGGCCGACGCCTCCCGCTCCTCAGCCTCCGGGGGTCCCCTCCCTGGCGCCGGCCGCCGGGGCCGGGCCAGCCCCGAAAGCCGGGCCAGGGCCCGGGCCTGCTTGCTCAGCCTTCCGTTGCCAGGGGCCTGAGCCTGGGGGCCTCCGCATGGGGAACCCTGAGCCCCCGCCACGAGTCCCCCCGACCGTCCCGGCGACCACGGCACCTTTCGCGGCTTCGACCCACCCGTGGAGTGAGAGATCACTCCGTTCCCCCACAGAGGCCAGCCCCCTCCACGGGCGCCCCGGCCGCCCGCCACGGCGGAGGCGGACGCCCGGCCACGGCGCCTCCATCCACTCTGCTCGGGGAAAACTCCCCGGCGCCGGGGCCGCCGGCCGCGCCCCATCGTCGCGGCTCGTTTTCCGGGTGGCCGCGCCATGCCCCGAGCGAGAAAGGGCCCTGCTCCACGCGGCCCTGGGCGCTGACCAGGGCTGCCCAACGCCGGCCAATTCTCACGAGCGTTCTGCCCAAATCGATCACGATTTGGGCAGAACGCTCGTGAGAATTGGCCGGAAAACGCCCGGCGAACACACTTCGGGCACCAGAGGGCCGCAGGGCCGCCCCCCCGGGGCCCTGTCCGGGATCGCGTGTCGGCGCGTTCCGGCACCGCCAGGAGGAGCTCCGGGAGGCGGGCCCCGGGGAGGCCGACGCCTCCCGCTCCTCAGCCTCCGGGGGTCCCCTCCCTGGCGCCAGCCGCTGGGGCCGGGCCAGCCCCGAAAGCCCGGGCCCGGGCCCGGGCCTGCTTGCTCAGCCTTCCGTTGCCAGGGGCCTGAGCCTGGGGGCCTCCGCATGGGGAACCCTGAGTCCCGCGCCACGAGTCCCCCCGACCGTCCCGGCGACCACGGCACCTTTCGCGGCTTCGTCCCAGCCGTGGAGTGAGAGATCACTCCGTTCCCCCACAGAGGCCAGCCCCCTCCACGGGCGCCCCGGCCGCCCGCCACGGCGGAGGCGGACGCCCGGCCACGGCGCCTCCATCCACTCTGCTCGGGGAAAACTCCCCGGCGCCGGGGCCGCCGGCCGCGCCCCATCGTCGCGGCTCGTTTTCCGGGTGGCCCGCGCCATGCCCCGAGCGAGAAAGGGCCCTGCTCCACGCGGCCCTGGGCGCTGACCAGGGCTGCCCAACGCCGGCCAATTCTCACGAGCGTTCTGCCCAAATCGATCCCGATTTGGGCAGAACGCTCGTGAGAATTGGCCGGAAAACCGCCCGGCGAACACACTTCGGGCACCACAGGGCCGCAGGGCCGCCCCCCCGGGGCCCTGTCCGGGATCGCGTGTCGGCGCGTTCCGGCCCCGCCAGGAGGAGCTCCGGGAGGCGGGCCCCGGGGAGGCCGACGCCTCCCGCTCCTCAGCCTCCGGGGGTCCCCTCCCTGGCGCCGGCCGCTGGGGCCGGGCCAGCCCCGAAAGCCGGGCCCGGGCCCGGGCCTGCTTGCTCAGCCTTCCGTTGCCAGGGGCCTGAGCCTGGGGTCCTCCGCATGGGGAACCCTGAGTCCCGCGCCACGAGTCCCCCCCGACCGTCCCGGCGACCACGGCACCTTTCGCGGCTTCGTCCCAGCCCTGGAGTGAGAGATCACTCCGTTCCCCCACAGAGGCCAGCCCCCTCCACGGGCGCCCCTGCCGCCCGCCACGGTGGAGGCGGACGCCCGGCCACGGCGCCTCCATCCACTCTGCTCGGGGAAAACTCCCCGGCGCCGGGGCCGCCGGCCGCGCCCCCATCGTCGCGGCTCGTTTTCCGGGTGGCCGCGCCATGCCCCGAGCGAGAAAAGGGCCCTGCTCCACGCGGCCCTGGGCGCTGACCAGGGCTGCCCAACGCCGGCCAATTCTCACGAGCGTTCTGCCCAAATCGATCCCGATTTGGGCAGAACGCTCGTGAGAATTGGCCGGAAAACGCCCGGCGAACACACTTCGGGCACCAGAGGGCCGCAGGGCCGCCCCGCCGGGGCCCTGTCCGGGATCGCGTCTCGGCGCGTTCCGGCACCGCCAGGAGGAGCTCCGGGAGGCGGGCCCCGGGGAGGCCGACGCCTCCCGCTCCTCAGCCTCCGGGGGTCCCCTCCCTGGCGCCGGCCGCTGGGGCCGGGCCAGCCCCGAAAGCCGGGCCCGGGCCCGGGCCTGCTTGCTCAGCCTTCCGTTGCCAGGGGGCCTGAGCCTGGGGGCCTCCGCATGGGGAAACCTGAGTCCCGCGCCACGAGTCCCCCCGACCGTCCGGCGGCCACGGCACCTTTCGCGGCTTCGTCCCAGCCGTGGAGTGAGAGATCACTCCGTTCCCCCACAGAGGCCAGCCCCCTCCACGGGCGCCCCGGCCTCCCGCCACGGCGGAGGCGGACGCCCGGCCACGGCGCCTCCATCCACTCTGCTCGGGGAAAACTCCCCGGCGCCGGGGCCGCCGGCCGCGCCCCATCGTCGCGGCTCGTTTTCCGGGTGGCCGCGCCATGCCCCGAGCGAGAAAGGGCCCTGCTCCACGCGGCCCTGGGCGCTGACCAGGGCTGCCCAACGCCGGCCAATTCTCACGAGCGTTCTGCCCAAATCGATCCCGATTTGGGCAGAACGCTCGTGAGAATTGGCCGGAAAACGCCCGGCGAACACACTTCGGGCACCAGAGGGCCGCAGGGCCGCCCCCCCGGGGCCCCTGTCCGGGATCGCGTGTCGGCGCGTTCCGGCACC